>NW_027192900.1:0-274000 GCF_949987515.2 Delphinus delphis | reverse complement strand
GTTCAATATCACAGAAAGTGAAAACTGGATGAAGAAGTTGTGGTACTTACGTACAATGCAATATCACTCAGCAATGAAATCTATGTCATCAGGCCCATAGCAGCATAATGAGTGGATTCAGGTATGCTGATTCTAACTGAAATAAGTCACACAGAAAAAGAACCATCATAAGATATCACTAATACACGGAAAGTAAACTTGGCTACACAGGAACTGAATTCCAAAACAGAACAGGGTCTCAAATTTAGAAAACCAACTTATGCTTGCTTACGGGTAAAGGTGAGTTGCGGAGCTGCATAAAACCAGAGATTGAAATGAGCACAGATAAAGTTCCTTAAGCCAAATATGGAATAGACAAGAGCTACTCCTTGCTCTAGGAAATGGACTCAACAACCCATATTAAACGCCTAAGAATGTACCTGACTAGTAAGTATCTTAAAACCTATGGATTGCTATGTCTCCAAAAGAGAATCAAGCATGTGTACAGGGGCATAAACGCAGCAGTGATAGGATTGGAGAGGTTCGGTGAGCAAATGAAGACCCTTTGAAGTCATATTGCATGGTACCCATTCCACGGGTTTCAACTACCCAGGTTTAAGGTATTCTTCCTTCAGCTAAATCATGCATGTGGAACCTAGAGTATGATCAACCATGTGATCGGGAGAAGTGTTCAAATATGTCTCAGTTTTCGTACCCTGGTACTCGGGTGCAACATTCCAGACGCTTTACTAACACTCTCCCGACTTGGAAAGTCAGTCCCTTTAACCTCCTGTTTGGCCCAGTTTGCAATTTCTGCGGAAGATGAACAGGAATAGCGAGAACCAATGAGAGACTAGCTGGAGGTGTCTGGACGGGCAAATTTAACTCTCATTTCCCACCAGGAAGAGGAATTAACCAAAGGCTCAGCATGCCGTGCCGGAACCAGATTAGGGCCTGAAGCCATCCTGCGGTGTTGCGGCCAGCTCAAAAGATAGCGAGTTGAAGAAAGGAGCTCAGGGGCACTGTAATTCACAAACCTGCAGAGTTATAAATGACAGCTATCGTCCAAAAATATACTGAAGTAAGGCTGCCAAGAGGACTTGAAAGTGGGGCAGAATTGCAGGAAACCGATTTCAGGAGGTAGACTGGAATTGCATTGAAAGCATAGGAAAAGAGGCAGAACGTCCACAATGATGCACTTGGCCAAAAAGGGCGTATGCGCTTTTTCCTGAATATATTCAGGAAAAAACGCATACGCCCTTTTTGGCCAACCAAGCAAGCTTGCAAAGGAAATCTGCACTACAATGAAGTCTCACTTCCCCCCGGTCAAAAGGGCCATCTGAAAAAAGTGTAAAATCCAGAAAGGCAGGACAGGCCATGGAGAACTGGGAGCCTTGTTATGCTGATGGGCGGGATGTAAATTGCCAACAGACACTCCGGAGAAGTGTATGGTGTTTCCTGAAACATCTAAAAAACAAAGCAACAGAGCCTAGGGCCCTTCCACTTATGGTCCTATAGCTTAGGGAAATTAAAATCAAAAAGACACAGCCACCCCTAAGTTTGGGACGCCTCTGTTTACAAGAACCTCGTTTACTGTACAAGTTCAATATCACAGAAAATGAAAAATGGATAAAGAACTTGTGGTACTTACGTACAATGCAGTATCACTCAGCAATGAAATCTATGTCATCAGGCCCTTAGCAGCATAATGAGTGGATTCAGGTACAATGATTCTAACTGAAATAAGTCACACAGAAAAAGAAACATCATAAGATATCACTAATACACGGAATGTAAACTTGGCTACACAGGAATTGAATTCCAAAACAGAACAGGGTCTCAAATTTAGAAAACCAACTTATGCTTGCTTAAGGGGAAAGGTGAGTTGGGGAGCTGCATAAAACCAGAGATTGAAATGAGCACAGATAAAGTTCCTTAAGCCAAATATGGAATAGACAAGAGCTACTCCTTGCTCAAGGAAATGGACTCAACAACCCATATTAAACGCCTAAGAATGTACCTGACTAGTAAGTATCTTAAAACCTATGGATTGCTATGTCTCCAAAAGAGAATCAAGCATGTGTACAGGGGCATAAACGCAGCAGTGATAGGATTGGAGAGGTTCGGTGAGCAAATGAAGACCCTTTGAAGTCATATTGCAATTTACCCATTCCACGGGTCTCAACTCTCCAGGTTTAAGGGATTCTTCCTTCAGCTAAAACATGCATGTGAAACCCAGGGTATGATCAACCGTGTGATCGGGAGACGTGTTCAAATATGTCTCAGTTTTCGTACGCTGGTACTCGGGTGCAACATTCCAGACGCTTTACTAACACTCTCCCGACTTGGAGAGTCAGTGCCTTTAACCTCCTGTTTGGCCCAGTTTGCAATTTCTGCGGAAGATGAACAGGAATAGGGAGAACCAATGAGAGACTAGCTGGAGGTGTCTGGACGGGCAAATTTAACTCTCATTTCCCACCAGGAAGAGGAATTAACCAAAGGCTCAGCGTGCCGTGCCGGAACCAGATTAGGGCCTGAAGCCATCCTGCAGTGTTGCGGCCAGCTCACAAGAAAGCGAGTTGAAGAAAGGAGCTCAGGGGCACTGTAATTCACAAACCTGCAGAGTTATAAATGACAGCTATCGTCCAAAAATATACTGAAGTAAGGCTGCCAAGAGGACTTGAAAGCGGGGCAGAATTGCAGGAAACCGATTTCAGGAGGTAGACTGGAATTGCATTGAAAGCATAGGAAAAGAGGCAGAACGTCCACAATGATGCACTTGGCCAAAAAGGGCGTATGCGTTTTTTCCTGAATATATTCAGGAAAAAACGCATACGCCCTTTTGGCCAACCAAGCAAGCTTGCAAAGGAAATCTGCACTACAATGAAGTCTCACTTCCCCCCGGTCAAAAGGGCCATCTGAAAAAAGTGTAAAGTCCAGAAAGGCAGGACAGGCCATGGAGAACTGGGAGCCTTGTTATGCTGATGGGCGGGATGTAAATTGCCAACAGACACTCGGGAGAAGTGTATGGTGTTTCCTGAAACATCTAAAAAACAAAGCAACAGAGCCGAGGGCACTTCCACTTATGGTCCTATAGCTTAGGGAAATTAAAATCAAAAAGACACAGCCACCCCAAAGTTTGGGACGCCTCTGTTTACAAGAACCTCGTTTACCGTACAAGTTCAATATCGCAGAAAGTGAAAAATGGATGAAGAAGTTGTGGTACTTACGTACAATGCAATATCACTCAGCAATGAAATCTATGTCATCAGGCCCGTAGCAGCATAATGAGTGGATGCAGGTACAATGATTCTAACTGAAATAAGTCACACAGAAAAAGAAACATCATAGGATATCACTAATACACGGAATGTAAACTTGGCTACACAGGAACTGAATTACAGAACAGAACAGGGTCTTAAATTTAGAAAACCAACTTATGCTTGCTTAAGGGGAAAGGTGAGTTGGGGTGCTGCATAAAACCACAGATTGAAATGAACACAGATAAATTTCCTTAAGCCAAATATGGAATAGACAAGAGCTACTCCTTGCTCAATGAAATGGACTCAACACCGCATATTAAACGCCTAAGAATGTACCTGACTAGTAAGTATCTTAAAACCTATGGATTGCTATGTCTCCGAAAGAGAATCAAGCATCTGTACAGGGGCATAAACGCAGCAGTGATAGGATTGGAGAGGTTCGGTGAGCAAATGAAGACCCTTTGAAGTCATATTGCATGGTACCCATTCCACGGGTCTCAACTCTCCAGGTTTAAGGTATTCTTCCTTCAGCTAAAACATGCAGGTGGAACCTAGAGTATGATCAACCATGTGATCGGGAGACGTGTTCAAATATGTCTCAGTTTTCATACCCTGGTACTCGGGTGCAACATTCCAGATGCTTTACTAACACTCTCCCGACTTGGAGAGTCAGTCCCTTTAACCTCCTGTTTGGCCCAGTTTGCAATTTCTGCGGAAGATTAACAGGAATAGCGAGAACCAATGAGAGACTAGCTGGAGGTATCTGGACGGGCAAATTTAACTCTCATTTCCCACCAGGAAGAGGAATTAACCAAAGGCTCAGCGTGCCGTGCCGGAAACAGATTGGGGCCTGAAGCCATCCTGCGGTGTTGCGGCCAGGTCACAAGAAAGCGAGTTGAAGAAAGGAGCTCAGGGGCACTGTAATTCACAAACCTGCAGAGTTATACATGACAGCTATCGTCCAAAAATATACTGAAGTAAGGCTGCCAAGAGGACTTGAAAGCGGGGCAGAATTGCAGGAAACCGATTTCAGGAGGTAGACTGGAATTGCATTGAAAGCATAGGAAAAGAGGCAGAACGTCCACAATGATGCACTTGGCCAAAAAGGGCGTATGCGTTTTTTCCTGAATATATTCAGGAAAAAACGCATACGCCCTTTTTGGCCAACCAAGCAAGCTTGCAAAGGAAATCTGCACTACAATGAAGTCTCACTTCCCCCCGGTCAAAAGGGCCATCTGAAAAAAGTGTAAAATCCAGAAAGGCAGGACAGGCCATGGAGAACTGGGAGCCTTGTTATGCTGATAGGCGGGATGTAAATTGCCAACAGACACTCGGGAGAAGTGTATGGTGTTTCCTGAAACATCTAAAAAACAAAGCAAAGAGCCTAGGGCACTTCCACTTATGGTCCTATAGCTTAGGGAAATTAAAATCAAAAAGACACAGCCACCCCAAAGTTTGGGACACCTCTGTTTACAAGAACCTCGTTTACCGTACAAGTTCAATATCACAGAAAGTGAAAAATGGATAAAGAACTTGTGGTACTTACGTACAATGCAGTATCACTCAGCAATGAAATCTATGTCATCAGGCACATAGCAGCAAAATGAGTGGATTCAGGTACGATGATTCTAACTAAAATAAGTCACACAGAAAAAGAAACATCATAAGATATCAGTAATACACGCAATGTAAACTTGGCTACACAGGAACTGAATTACAGAACAGAACAGGGTCTCAAATTTGGAAAACCAACTTATGCTTGCTTAAGGGGAAAGGTGAGTTGGGGTGCTGCATAAAACCAGAGATTGAATTGAGCACAGATAAAGTTCCTTAAGCCAAATATGGAATAGACAAGAGCTACTCCTTTCTCAATGAAATGGACTCAACACCGCATATTAAACGCCTAAGAATGTACCTGACTAGTAAGTATCTTAAAACCTATGGATTGCTATGTTTCCAAAAGAGAATCAAGCCAGTGTACAGGGGCATAAACGCAGCAGTGATAGGATTGGAGAGGTTCGGTGAGCAAATGAAGACCCTTTGAAGTAATATTGCATGGTACCCATTACACGGGTCTCAACTCTCCAGCTTTAAGGTATTCTTCCTTCAGCTAAAACATGCATGTAGAACCCAGAGTATGATCAACCGTGTGAACGGGAGACATGTTCAAATATGTCTCAGTTTTCGTACCCTGGTACTCGGGTGCAACATTCCAGACGCTTTACTAACACTCTCCCCATTTGGTGAGTCAGCTCCTTTAACCTCCTGTTTGGCCCAGTTTGCAATTTCTGCGGAAGATGAACAGGAATAGGGAGAACCAATGAGAGACTAGCTGGAGGTGTCTGGACGGGCATTTTTAACTCTCATTTCCCACCAGGAAGAGGAAATAACCAAAGGCTCAGCGTGCCATGTCAGAACCAGATTAGGGCCTGAAGCCATCCTGCGGTGTTGTGGCCAGCTCAAAAGAAAGAGAGTTGGAGAAAGGAGCTCAGGGGCACTGTAATTCACAAACATGCAGAGTTGTAAATGACAGCTATCGTCCAAAAATATACTGAAGTAAGGCTGCCAAGAGGACTTGAGAGCGGGGCAGAATTGCAGGAAACCGATTTCAGGAGGTAGACTGGAATTGCATTGAAAGCAAAGGAAAAGAGGCAGAATGTCCACAATGATGCACTTGCCCAAAAAGGGCATAGGCGTTTTTTCCTGAATATATTCAGGAAAAAACGCATGCGCCCTTTTTGGCCAACCAAGCAAGCTTGCAAAGGAAATCTGCACTACAATGAAGTCTCACTTCCCCCGGGTCAAAAGGGCCATCTGAAAAAAGTGTAAAATCCAGAAAGGCAGGACAGGCCATGGAGAACTGGGAGCCTTGTTATGCTGATGGGCGGGATGTAAATTGCCAACAGACACTCGGGAGAAGTGTATGGTGTTTCCTGAAACATCTAAAAAACAAAGCAACAGAACCTAGGGCACTTCCACTTATGGTCCTATAGCTTAGGGAAATTAAAATCAAAAAGACACAGCCACCCCAAATTTTGGGACGCCTCTGTTTACAAGAACCTCGTTTACCTTACAAGTTCAATATCGCAGAAAGTGAAAAATGGATAAAGAACTTGTGGTACTTACGTACAATGCAGTATCACTCAGCAATGAAATCTATGTCATCAGGCCCGTAGCAGCATAATGAGAGCATTCAGGTACGATAATTCTAACTGAAATAAGTCACACAGAAAAAGAAACATCTTAAGATATCACTAATACATGGAATGTAAACTTGGCTACACAGGAACTGAATTACAGAACAGAACAGGGTCTCAAATTTAGAAAACCAACTTATGCTTGCTTAAGGGTAAAGGTGAGTTGGGGTGCTGCATAAAACCAGAGATTGAAATGAGCACAGATAAAGTTCCTTAAGCCAAATATGGAATAGACAAGAGCTACTCCTTGCTCAACGAAATGGACTCAACACCCCATATTAAACGCCTAAGAATGTACCGGACTAGTAAGTATCTTAAAACCTATGGATTGCTATGTCTCCAAAAGAGAATCAAGCGTGTGTACAGGGGCATAAACGCAGCAGTGATAGGATTGGAGAGGTTCGGTGAGCAAATGAAGACCCTTTGAAGTCATATTGCATGGTACCCATTCCACGGGTCTCAACTCTCCAGGTTTAACGTATTCTTCCTTCAGCTAAAACATGCATGTGGAACCCAGAGTATGATCAACCGTGTGAACGGGAGACGTGTTCAAATATGTCTCAGTTTTCCTCCCCTGGTACTTGGGTGCAACATTCCAGACGCTTTACTAACACTCTCCCCACTTGGAGAGTCAGCGCCTTTAACCTCCTGTTTGGCCCAGTTTGCAATTTCTGCGGAAGATGAACAGGAATAGCGAGAACCAATGAGAGACTAGCTGGAGGTGTCTGGACGGGCAAATTTAACTCTCATTTCCCACCAGGAAGAGGAATTAACCAAAGGCTCAGCGTGCCGTGCCGGAACCAGATTAGGGCCTAAAGCCATCCTGCGGTGTTTCGGCTAGCTCACAAGAAAGTGAGTTGAAGAAAGGAGCTCAGGGGCACTGTAATGCACAAAACTGCAGAGTTATAAATGACAGCTATCGTCCAAAAATATACTGAAGTAATGCTGCCAAGAGGACTTGAAAGTGGGACAGAATTGCAGGAAACCGATTTCAGGAGGTAGACTGGAATTGCATTGAAAGCATAGTAAATGAGGCAGAACGTCCACAATGATGCACTTGGCCAAAAAGGGCGTATGCGTTTTTTCCTGAATATATTCAGGAAAAAACGCATACGCCCTTTTTGGCCAACCAAGCAAGCTTGCAAAGGAAATCTGCACTACAATGAAGTCTCACTTCCCCCCGGTCAAAAGGGCCATCTGAAAAATGTGTAAAATCCAGAAAGGCAGGACAGGCCATGGAGAACTGGGAGCCTTGTTATGCTGATGGGCGGGATGTAAATTGCCAACGGACACTAGGGAGAAGTGTATGGTGTTTCCTGAAACATCTAAAAAACAAAGCAACAGAGCCTAGGGCACTTCCACTTATGGTCCTATAGCTTAGGGAAATTAAAATCAAAAAGACACAGCCACCCCAAAGTTTGGGACGCCTCTGTTTACAAGAACCTCGTTTACCGTACAAGTTCAATATCACAGAAAGTGAAAAATGGATAAAGAACTTGTGGTAGTTACGTACAATGCAGTATCACTCAGCAATGAAATCTATGTCATCAGGCCCTTAGCAGCACAATGAGTGGATTCAGGTATGATGATTCTAACTGAAATAAGTCACACAGAAAAAGAAACATCATAAGATATCAGTAATACACGGAATGTAAACTTGGCTACACAGGAACTGAATTACAGAACAGAACAGGGTCTCAAATTTAGAAAACCAACTTATGCTTGCTTAAGGGGAAAGGTGAGTTGGGGTGCTGCATAAAACCAGAGATTGAGATGAGCACAGATAAAGTTCCTTAAGCCAAATATGGAATAGACAAGAGCTACTCCTTGCTCAACGAAATGGACTCAACACCCCATATTAAACGCCTAAGAATGTACCTGACTAGTAAGTATCTTAAAACCTATGGATTGCTATGTCTCCAAAAGAGAATCAAGCATGTGTACAGGGGCATAAACGCAGCAGTGATAGGATTGGAGAGGTTCGGTGAGCAATTGAAGACCCTTTGAAGTCATATTGCATGGTACCCATTCCACGGGTATCAACTCTCCAGGTTTAAGGTATTCTTCCTTCAGCTAAAACATGCATGTGGAACCCAGAGTATGATCAACCGTGAGAACGGGAGACGTGTTCAAATATGTCTCAGTTTTCCTCCCCTGGTACTCGGTTGCAACATTCCAGATGCTTTACTAACACTCTCCCGACTTGGAGAGTCAGTCCCTTTAACCTCCTGTTTGGCCCAGTTTGCAATTTCTGCGGAAGATGAACAGGAATAGTGAGAACAAATGAGAGACTAGCTGGAGGTGTCTGAACGGGCAAATTTAACTCTCATTTCCCACCAGGAAGAGGAATTAACCAAAGTCTCAGCGTGCCGTGCCGGAACCAGATTAGGGCCTGAAGCCATCCTGCGGTGTTGCGGACAGCTCAAAAGAAAGCAAGTTGAAGAAAGGAGCTCAGGGGCACTGTAATTCACAAACCTGCAGAGTAATAAATGACAGCTATCGTCCAAAAATATACTGAAGTAAGGCTGCCAAGAGGACTTGAAAGCGGGGCAGAATTGCAGGAAACCGATTTCAGGAGGTAGACTGGAATTGCATTGAAAGCATAGGAAAAGAGGCAGAACGTCCACAATGATGCACTTGGCCAAAAAGGGCGTATGCGTTTTTTCCTGAATATATTCAGGAAAAAACGCATACGCCCTTTTTGGCCAACCAAGCAAGCTTGCAAAGGAAATCTGCACTACAATGAAGTCTCACTTCCCCCCAGTCAAAAGGGCCATCTGAAAAAAGTGTAAAATCCAGAAAGGCAGGACAGGCCATGGAGAACTGGGAGCCTTGTTATGCTGATGGGCGGGATGTAAATTGCCAACAGACACTGAGGAGAAGTGTATGGTGTTTCCTGAAACATCTAAAAAACAAAGCAACAGAGCCTAGGGCACTTCCACTTATGGTCGTACAGCTTAGGGAAATTAAAATCAAAAAGACACAGCCACCCCAAAGTTTGGGACGCCTCTGTTTACAAGAACCTCGTTTACCGTACAAGTTCAATATCACAGAAAGTGAAAAATGGTTAAAGAACTTGTGGTACTTACGTACAATGCAGTATCACTCAGCAATGAAATCGATGTCATCAGGCCCGTAGCAGCATAATCAGTGGATTCAGGTACGATGATTCTAACTGAAATAAGTCACACAGAAAAAGAAACATCATAAGATATCACTAATACACGGAATGTAAACTTGGCTACACAGGAACTGAATTCCAAAACAGAACAGGGTCTCAAATTTAGAAAACCAACTTATGCTTGCTTAAGGGGAAAGGTGACATGGGGTGCTGTATAAAACCAGAGATTGAAATGAGCACAGATAAAGTTCCTTAAGCCAAATATGGAATAGACAAGAGCTACTCCTTGCTCAACGAAATGGACTCAACACCACATATTAAACGCCTAAGAATGTACCTGACTAGTAAGTATCTTAAAACCTATGGATTGCTATGTCTCCAAAAGAGAATCAAGCATGTTTACAGGGGCATAAACGCAGCAGTGATAGGATTGGAGAGGTTCGGTGAGCAAATGAAGACCCTTTGAAGTCATATTGCATGGTACCCATTCCACGGGCCTCAACTCTCCAGGTTTAAGGTATGCTTCCTTCAGCTAAAATATGCATGTGGAACCTAGAGCATGATCAACCATGTGATCGGGAGACGTGTTCAAATATGTCTCAGTTTTCGTACCCTGGTACTCGGGTGCAACATTCCAGACGCTTTACTAACACTCTCCCGATTTGGAGAGTCAGTCCCTTTAACCTCCTGTTTGGCCCAGTTTGCAATTTCTGCGGAAGATGAACAGGAATAGCGAGAACCAATGAGAGACTAGCTGGAGGTGTCTGGGTGGGCAAATTTAACTCTCATTTCCTACCAGGAAGAGGAATTAACCAAAGGCTCAGCGTGCCGTGCCGGAACCAGATTAGGGCCTGAAGCCATCCTGTGGTGTTGCGCCCAGGTCACAAGAAAGCGAGTTGAAGAAAGGAGCTCAGGGGCACTGTAATTCACAAACCTGCAGAGTTATAAATGACAGCTATCGTCCAAAAATATACTGAAGTAAGGCTGCCAAGAGGACTTGAAAGCGGGGCAGAATTGCAGGAAACCGATTTCAGGAGGTAGACTGGAATTGCACTGAAAGCATAGGAAAAGAGGCAGAACGTCCACAATGATGCACTTGGCCAAAAAGGGCGTATGCGTTTTTTCCTGAATATATTCAGGAAAAAACGCATACGCCCTTTTTGGCCAACCAAGCAAGCTTGCAAAGGAAATCTGCACTACATTGAAGTCTCACTTCCCCCCGGTCAAAAGGGCCATCTGAAAAAAGTGTAAAATCCAGAAAGGCAGGACAGGCCATGGAGAACTGGGAGCCTTGTTATGCTGATGGGCGGGATGTAAATTGCCAACAGACACTCGGGAGAAGTGTATGGTGTTTCCTGAAACATCTAAAAAACAAAGCAACAGAGCCTAGGGCACTTCCACTTATGGTCCTATAGCTTAGGGAAATTAAAATCAAAAAGACACAGCCACCCCAAAGTTTGGGACGCCTCTGTTTACAAGAACCTCGTTTACAGTACAAGTTCAACATCGCAGAAAGTGAAAAATGGATAAAGAAGTTGTGGTATTTACTTACAAAGCAATATCACTCAGCAATGAAATCTATGTCATCAGGCCCTTAGCAGCACAATGAGTGGATTCAGGTATGATGATTCTAACTGAAATAAGTCACACAGAAAAAGAAACATCATAAGATATCAGTAATACACGGAATGTAAACTTGGCTACACAGGAACTGAATTACAGAACAGAACAGGGTCTCAAATTTAGAAAACCAACTTATGCTTGCTTAAGGGGAAAGGTGAGTTGGGGTGCTGCATAAAACCAGAGAATGAAATGAGCACAGATAAAGTTCCTTAAGCCAAATATGGAATAGACAAGAGCTACTCCTTGCTCAATTAAAAGGACTCAACACCCCATATTAAACGCCTAAGAATGTACCTGACTAGTAAGTATCTTAAAACCTATGGATTGCTATGTCTCTGAAAGAGAATCAAGCATGTGTACAGGGGCATAAACGCAGCAGTGATAGGATTGGAGAGGTTCGGTGAGCAAATGAAGACCCTTTGAAGTCATATTGCATGATACCCATTCCAAGGGTTTCAACTACCCAGGGTTAAGGTATTCTTCCTTCAGCTAAAACATGCATGTGGAACCCAGAGTATGATCAACCATGTGAACGGGAGACGTGTTCAAATATGTCTCAGTTATCCTCCCCAGGTACTCGGGTGCAACATTCCAGACACTTTACTAACACTCTCCGCACTTGGAGAGTCAGCGCCTTTAACCTCCTGTTTGGCCCAGTTTGCAATTTCTGCGGAAGATGAACAGGAATAGCGAGAACCAATGAGAGACTAGCTGGAGGTGTCTGGACGGGCAAATTTAACTCTCATTTCCCACCAGGAAAAGGAAATAACCAAAGGCTCTGCGTGCCGTGCCGGAAGCAGATTAGGGCCTGAAGCCATCCTGCGGTGTTGCGGCCAGCTCACAAGAAAGCGAGTTGAAGAAAGGAGCTCAGGGGCACTGTAATTCACAAACCTGCAGAGTTATAAACGACAGCTATCGTCCAAAAATATACTGAAGTAAGGCTGTCAAGAGGACTTGAAAGCGGGGCAGAATTGCAGGAAACCGATTTCAAGAGGTAGACTGGAATTGCATTGAAAGCATAGGAAAAGAGGCAGAACGTCCACAATGATGCACTTGGCCAAAAAGGGCGTATGCGTTTTTTCCTGAATATATAAAAGCAGAGTTTGAAATTAGCACAGATACCGTTCCATAAGCCAAATATGTAATAGACAAGACCTACCCCTTGCTCAACAAAATGGACTCAACAATGAGGTATCACCTCACACCTGATAGAATGGGCATCATCAGAAAATCTACAAACAAAAATGCTGGAAAGGGTGTGGAGAAAAGGAACACTCTTCCACTATTGTTGGGAATATAAATTGATACAGTCACTATGGAGAACAATATGGAGTTTCTTAAGAAACTAACAATAGAATTACCATATGATACAGCAATCCCAGTTCTGGACATATACCCAGACAAAACCATAAATCAAAAAGAGACATTCACCACAATGTTCATTGCATCACTATTTACAATATCGAGGTAATGGAAGCAATCTAAATGCCCACAGACAGACGAATGCATAAAGCTGTGGTACATATATAAAATGGAATATTACTAAGCCACGAAAAGGAATGAAATTGGGTCATTTGTAGAGACGTCGATGGATCTAGAGACTGTCATACAGAGTGAAGTAAGTCAGAAAGAGAAAAACAAATCTTGTATATTCATGCATATATGTGGAACCTAGAAAAACTGTACAGATTAACCATTTTGCAAGGCATAAATAGAGCAACAGATGTAGACAACAAACGTATGGACAACAAGGGGGGAAAGCTGTTGGGGGGGTGGTGGTGGGAGGAGTTGAGAGACTGGGATTGGCATGTATACATTTATATGTATAAAATAGATAACCAATAAGAACCTGTTGTATAAAAATATAAAATAAAATTCAAAATTAAAAAGAAATAAAATTTAAAAAATAAAACAGAAAAAACAATTATTCTCTTCACATACATGTATTTATATGAATAAATTATTTCCATGCTTATATCTGTAAATACAAAAAAGAGGAATAAAACCTACCTTGAATCAAAAACGAAAAAGAGAAAAAAAACACAGAACCCACCAGTTCCACAGAGGAAAACCGTATCAGGGCACTTGCTCCAGTTGTAAACAATTCTGAAGTTGGTCAGTGGTGGGGAATCGTCTCCCATTCAGCCAGCAGCCCCCACGCAACAAGCGTCCTCATTGCAAAGCTGGGGCACCGTGCCGAGGCATCTGTGAGTAAACGTGAGCTGAGCCCCAGGCCAGTTGCTGCTGAACTATTCCCACCCGTCCCAGGTAAAACACCTGAATATATACAAGGACTTGAAAGCCTAGAGGAAGGGCCATAGAGCCACACGAGTGACAGCATGCCGGCCGACTTGGTGCCTGCAGGCCAGCCAGGATGGTCCTGGCCCTGGGTGCTCTTCTGGAAGATTTCCATTTCCCTGCCTGAGATACCCGTCCTGTCCCTGCCCCCACTGCTTTTTTCCTTCCTCACCTCTGCCCAGGGAGAAATTCCAGCAGCAGGTATAGGTGACACATCCTCTTCTTTAGCAGGTGGCAGCCTGGCAACTGCTGCAGAAAGTCCAGCAGAGCCCCACTCACACTGGGCCACCCACAAAGCCGTGGCCTCTCACTCCCTCCCACCAGCCCAGCCCCGAGACTGCTGACAGGGCAGAGAAAATGGTGTCAGGCACGGCTGCAGGGGCTCTTGCTGCCTGGAGTGGTATTTATATTGATCTCAACCCAGGCACACCTGGGGAGGGCTGGCCGGCACGGTAAGGCTGCCCAGCTCAGCCAATCATCACCCCTCAGGGGCTCACAGTTGCAGAAAATGGAACTTGCTGAACCGGCCAGGTCCAAGGAACAGGTGTGGGCTCCTGAGAGTCAGGATAGACAAGGGGCTGCAGCTTTGGCTTGTTTTCTAATCATTTTATCTGGTCCATGAGTGGGAGACAACTTCAAGAAAACCCTCTCCGAATGAGAGGAACCCAGGAGTCAGGGAGAGGAGGGGTGGGTGGTGGTTGGAGACAGAGGCCTGGTGCCCCGGGTGCAGTGGAAGTCTCTGGAAGACCAGGTGGAGGGAGGCCTCATGGAGTGATGCCCAGGGTCACAGACCTGTCGCAGCTGCTGTTTGTTAGTTCAAGTCCTGCTCTGAGGTGCTCTGTGTCAGCTCTGAGCGACAGGTGAGCTGGGGGTGCTCTGCAATGAGGGCTATGTGCACGGTTCCTGTGTGCCCAGCCCTGCCACGGTACCTGCAAGGGTAGCTCTGTATCCTGGGAGGGGCCTGACCACGAGAGCCCCGTGGGCTGGGGTGGGGGTGGGGTACCTGCCCAGGTGAGCTCCATATTCTGGGATTGGTCTGACCACGAGAGCCCCATGGGCTGCTGGGGACCTGGTAAAGGATGTCAGGACAGTCAGTGAAGCCACCGAGGATATACCTCCAGTTGCTCCTAATTCCTACACCCTGCTGGTCATTCTACCAACCACCAGGACATGGTATTCTGTATTAGTCTTCAATGATGCCTTCTTTTGTATTCCATTAGTCCCAGAGTCACAAGAAATTTTGGCTTGTGAGTGGCAGGACTCAACATACAACTAAAACAATACTTCCGGGCCGTCTGGCCCCAAGGGTGCAAAAATTCCCACACCGCCTTTGGGGAAAGCATATCTAAAGACCTAAAAGTTCTACCTCTGGAAAAGGAAACCCTCCTTCAATATGCAGACGACATTCTGATCGCCAGCCCTACTAAGGAGGCCTCTGAACTACCAAGCCAATAAAGGATAGAAGTTGTCCAAGAAAAAGCTCAAATATCACAGACTGTGGTGACCTGCCTGGGCTTCATTCTCACAGAAGGTCAGAGAAGCCCATCCCAGGAAAGGGAAGAAACCATTTTCAGCCTTACCCCTTTCTAAAACTAGAAGACAGCTTAGGGGTTCCTGGGGAGGCCAGGGTTTGCTGCTTCTGGATCCCTAACTACAGTCTACTAGCTGGGCCTCTATATGAAACACTGAAAGGAAAAGATGATGATCCTTTTGAATAGAATCCAGAAGTGGCCTTTCAAGAATGGAAAGAGCAGTCAGTTCAGACCCTTGCCCTGGAACTCCCTAATTTAGCTAAACCCTTTGACCTTTACATTCCCGGTGAAAGGTGAATCGCCATTGGAGAATTCGTGCAAAAACTGGGACCACTTGAAATGGAAAAATGCAAGAATGCCATCCAGGTAGGATAAACTACGGTCACTAAGGGGCTTGGCCCACTGCCACATCTGGCCAAGATACTGGCGGTATCTAAAAACCTGGAAATCAGCAGCCCAAAAGGCCACCTCCCTCCTAAGGGAAAAGGACCCCACGTGGTGATCCTAACCACCAACCATGCCCTGAAGTTGCAGGGTTCGCTCCGTGGGCACACCGACCTCGAGTGAGGAGGCCCTCCAACTCCAACATCCAGAGAGATAACCGGGGGCAACAGGGCACCATGACGACTCGTGTGAACATCACTTGAACTGGAGTTTCTCTCATAAAACAACAAGAGTGTGTCCCAAAAGAGTAGACTACTGCTTGCAGGACTTACTGCACCCAGAGGGGAGCTAATAATCTTGGCAGGGGAACAGTATACCACACTGTCACCATAGAAAAGCCTACAGACACCGTGATGATGGTGGCCAATAAGACCGGCTGGACTCCTGGCTACTTCAAAAGGCTGTTGACTCAGTAGCCATCATGGTGCTTATCACCACTGACCCTGGACTGTCTGGGAGTTTAGCGGGCAGGGCTCTGACACCTGGTGCTGTTTGTACGTTAATTCAGGGGCCTAATTGAAGAAAGCGCAGACTACTGGTCAGAGCATCTAGGCTGGCAGAAACGGTCAGCCTAAGGTGGCCGAACAAATGTGGGGCGGGGTGAAACCGGCCCCCACAGCGTCTCTGCACATCTCTTTCCTGGACCCTTAAAGGTCATTAGAATCTATAACACTTCCAATGCTGGTGCTCAGGTGGACGAGCAGGGAGGCAGGGGTCCTGGGGACAATCAACGTCACCGGGAGGCTGCTGGGGAGAAGCTCTGACCCTCGTCCCAGGGTATGAGGGCTCCCAACTCAGCACTCAGCAGTTACAGAAGAAGGGTCTGCACCCTCAGCACTCCAAGAATGAGGAACGGGACAAAAGGCAGAGGAGGGGTTTGTCCCCAGCAAAGCCCATTAAAAATCCCTGGGAGATAAAAATAGAATCTGGGCAATAAAGTCAAGTCTAACCTTTTTTATCCTTTGTGCTTTGTCTAATTTCACGTGCTCCTAGGGTCCCGCATGCAGAGATTCCACACCCGGCACTTCAGACCAGATTTCCTAGTGCAGAATGGCTGGGTCGACACCTCAGCTCCTGGGGCCCAGTGCAGACTCCACGATATAGAGCCTGAGCTACAGCCAACCCGGCCCTCGAGAGCTCCACCGCCTCCCTCCCTCCCACTGACTCTGACAGGATCTCTACACAGCAGCCCAGCCCACAGCCCACGGGGTAGTGCATGCTCTCACCTCTCCATCCTCTGATCAAAATATAAAGTTTCCTTTGCTTGTGAACCAAACTCAGTGTCGATCTGTTGGCCCCAATGACACTGGGCAGGGGGACACTTGTTGGGGTCCACTCTGGAGGATCAGTAACAGAAATTGAGACTATTGTAACCTCAATGAACAGATGTGTGAGCCAAACTGTAGTTAACATAGAACAGTGTATAAGGCTCGGGTAAAATAAGATGTTTCTAACACTTCCATTTGATATTTCCATCACTTTTTATAAGCAAGTTCAGTGAAAAGGTTTGTCTTATTTGTCAGGTCAATATTAGAGAAACGAAGTGATTTCTTTCCAAGGATGTACATCTAATAATCTTGGTTAAACCTTCAATCTTGTTTTAAATGCTTTACCATTGAAAATGATACCTCTCTTTCAGCTCCCTCATTTCCGAGAAGTATAAAATCTTATAATTTATTATTACCAAAGGGGAAAGGTGGGAGGAGGGATAAATTAACAGTTTGGAATTAACACATACACACTGCTATGTATAAAATAGATCATCAACAAGGAACTACTGTATAGCACAGGGAACTACACTCAACATTTTGCAATAACCTATAAGGGGAAATAATCTGAAAAAGAATAGATATTTTTATTGACATCATCTATCAATGACAGTTAAAGTGTAGCCTAAGCGAAGCTGGTGGTGAGTGCTTCTGACCCTGAAGACTTCAATCATCTAAAGTTTGGACTCTGCCTACTTCCCAAGGCCCTTAATGAACATATGTGTAGCCGTAGCTTAAAAACTTCCCCAGTTTGGGTTTCGGGGAGACACTGATTTTGAAAAAGCCCTGGTGTTCTCCTTACATGAATGGGACTCTTCCTACTGCTAAAACATGTCTGTCACACCCAGAGGATGTTATACCGTCTGATCGGGAAGAGTTTGGAAAAGGCATCTCATCTCCTCATCTCCTGGTGCTCGGGTTCACCCCTCCAGCGTCTTTACTAACAGTCTCCCCACTTGGAGATGTCAGCACTGTCAACATCCTGTTGCGTACAGTTTGGAATTTGTCCAGAGGATGAAGCGGAAGGATGAGGAACAATGAGAGACAAGTCCTAGGTGTTCAGACAGGCACATGTCACTCTAATTTCCAATCAGGAAGACGAATTGACCAAAGGCTAGGGTTGCCCATGGAAACAGTATAGGGCTTGAGGAAATCCTGCTGCTTTGTGGCCAGTTCCCATAAACACAAGTTGAACAATGGAACTCAGGGGCAGTAAAATTCACGAAACTGCAGAGTTGAAAATATCCATCACTGAAAAATGTCTTGAGGAAAGTCAGAGAAAAGGACTTGTAAGCAAGGGAGAATGGCAGGAAAGGGATTTGAGGAGGTAGAAAGGACTCGCCATTAAGCACAAGAAAAGGAGCTGAACATTGCCAACATTGCAGTTGGCCAAAAAGGGTGTATGCGTTTTTTTCTGTATATATTCAAGAAAAGGGCATACACTTTTTTAGCCAACCAAACAGGGGGGCACTGGAAGTCAATACTACAAAAGATATCACTTCGCATCAGTCAGAAGAGCCATCCTCATAAAGCGTAAACAACAGAAATGCAGGACAGGGCAACGAGAAGAGGGAGCCCTGTGAGACTTATAGTGGAAATGTATATTGCCAACGGCCATTCTGGAGAAGTGTATTGTGTTTACTAAAGCATCTAAAAAATGAGCTACAGAGCATAGGGCACTTACACTCATGGGCGTATATCTTGGGAAAAACAAAAATCGAGAGGACACAGGCACCCCAATGTTTACCCCCTCTCTGTTTAAAAGATCCTCGACTAGGATATAACTTAAATGTCTCTGGAGGGAAAAAATGGATAGAGATGTGGTACTTAGGTAGAGTGGAATATTATTCAGCCTGGAAATCAATGAAATATGGCCAGTTGTAACAACTCCGGAGGAGTTACGTATGATCATTCTAAGTGACAGAATTCAAAAAGAAAAAGACACATATCATAAGATATCACTTAAAGGTGGAATCCAAAATGGCTACACATGAAATAAATTACAAAACAAAAACATAGTCAAATATGTAGAAAACACGCATAAGGCTGCTAAACGGGAAAGGTGGGGAGGGGTGAGGCATCATCCAGGAGGTTGAAATTAGCAAAGATACCATTCCAAATACCAAACTGATAATCAACAAGGCCTACACGGTAGCTAAAAGAACTGCACTCAGCACACTCAAGTCACCGGAAAAGAATATATACGACTGGTAAGAATCTGAAAAAGAATTTATTGATGACTCTCTGTACGTGAATCAAGTGGATGTACAGCAGCAAGAAACAGAGCTTTGAAAATCAGCTGTAACCAATATAGTAATAAATTGAAAAAAATAAACGACAGAGAGACAGAGAAAACCTCTTACAACTTTTCCTCAGGGACGGTGATGCAACATGGATTGAACACATCTAGACCCACAGCAGGATGAGACATAAGGCTGGAAACTGTTTGCGCTAAGAGAAATGTCAGGTTGGGTGAGGAAATGCACACCCTTTAAAGTAATACTACCTGGTACCCATTCAATGGGTCCCAAATCTGCAGGTTCAAGGGATCTTCCTACAGCTAAAACATGCATGGAAAACCCAGAGGACTGTACACCATGTGATCGGGAGATGTGTCTAAAATGCACCTCATTTATCCTCTCCTGGTGCTCCTGTTCACCATTCCAGCCACGCTACTTAGAATCTCCCCACTTGGAGAATCAGCACATTTCAACTTCTGTTTCACACATTTTGCAAATTGTGAGGAGGATGAACGGGAAGAGGGGGAACCAATGAGAGAATAGTTGTAGGGGTTTGGACGGGCACATATCACTCTAATTTCCCATTAAGAATAAGAATTAAAGAAAGGCTCAGCCTGCCTCGCCGGAGCCAAAATAGGGCCTGAAGCAATCCTGCGGGTTTGAGGCCAGCTCACAAAAGAGCAACTTAAAAAATGGAGCTCAGGGTCACTGCAATTCACAAACCTGCAGAGTTATAAATGAAAACTAACGTCCAAAAATATGTTGAGGTAAGGCAAAGAAGAGGATCTGAATGCAAGACAGAATTGCAAGAAACAGATTTCAAGAGATAGATTGGACTCGTCTTTAACGCACATGAAAAGCGGCAGAATTTTGACAATGATGCAGTTGGCCCAAAACGGCGTATGCGTTTTTTCCTGATTATATCCAGGAAAAAACGCATACGCACTTTATGGGCAACGAAGCAAGCAAGCAATGCAAATGTGCACAACAAAGAAGTCTCACTTCCCACCGGTCAAAAGGGCCATCCTAAAAAATTGTAAAAACCAGAAATGCAGGACAGGCCATGGAGAACAGGGAGCCTTTATACGCTGATGGGCAGTGTGTGAACTGCCGAGAGCCACTCTGGAGAAGTGTATGGTGGTTCCTAAATCATCTAAAAAACAGAGCTACAGAGCATAGGACACTTCCAATCATGGGAGTATATCTAGGGAAGTCTAAAAATCAACAAGACACAAGCACACCACAGTTTAGGGCTACTCTGTTTACAAGAACCTCAACTTCAGTACACCTTAAATATCCCAGGAAAGAGAACAATGGATAAAGAAGATGTGGTACTTATGTACAATGGAATATCTCTTCACCATGAAATCAATATAATAAGGCTAGTAGAAGGATAAAGAGTGGATTTAGGTCCGATAATACTACTTGAAATAAGTCAAACAGAAAAAGAAACATATCATAAGATATCACTTATAGAGGGAGGGTAAATATGGCTGCACAAGAAATGAATTACAGAACAGAACAGTGTCTCACATTTAGAAAACACACTTATGTCAGCTTAAGGGGAAAGGAGAGGTGGGGTGATGCATAAAACCAGAGTTTGAAATTAGCACAGATACCATTCAATAAACCAAATAGGTATTAGACAAGATCTACACCTTGCTCAATGAACTGGCCTCAACACACCCTATACACCGCAGAGAAATATATCTGAGTAATAAGAATCTTAAAACCCATGTATTGATATATCTCCATAAGGGAATCAAGTGTGTGCAGAGCGGCACAAACACAGCAGTGAAAATGAGCTAAACCCCATTATAGAAATAAATTTTAAAAACAAAACGCAGAAACAATGAAAGAGAGAAAAATTCTTACAAAATTCGCTCAGGGGCTGTGATGCAACCTGGATTGACCACATATAAACCCACAGCTGGATAAGACATAAGGCTGGACACTTGGGGCTGAGAGGATTGGTGAGCTTTGGTGAGCAACTGCCAAAAGTTTAATGCAATACTTCATGCTACTCATTCCAAGGGTCCCAACACTCCAGGTTGAAGGGAATCTTCCTACAGCTAAACCATGCTTGGGAAACCCAGCGACTGGTATACCATATGATCGGGAAAGGTTTCTAAAACGCACCTCATTTTTCCTCTCCTGGGGCTCCGGATCGACATTCCAGCCGCTTTACTAACAACATCCCCACATGGAGTCAATGCCTTTAAGTTCTGGTATCACACAGTCTGCAGTTAGTGCAGAGGATGAATGGGAATAGGGGGAACCAGTGAGAAACTAGCTGTAGCGGTTTCAATGGGCACATGTCACTCTAATGTCACATCAGTAAGAAGAATTAACCAAAGGCACAGCAAGGTGCCCCAGAAGAAAAATAGGGCTTCAAGGAATCCTGTGGTTATGGGGCAAGACCACAAAAATAAGAGCTGAAAAGTGGGGCTAAGGGCCACTGCAATTCAAAAACCTGCAGAGTTATAAAGGCCAACTATTTTCAAAAAATATATTGAGGTAATGCTATGAAGAGACATTGAAAGCAAGGCAGAATTGCAGGAAACCGATTTCAGAAGGTAGACTGGAATTGCATTGAAAACATATGAAGAGAGTCAGAACCTCGACAATGATGCACTTGGCCAAAAAGGCGTATGCGTTTTTTCCTGAATATATTCAGGAAAAAATGCATACGCACTTTTTGGCCAACCAAGCAAGCTTGCAAAGGAAATCTGCACTACAATGAAGTCTCACTTCCAGCTGGTCAAAAGAGCCATCTGAAAAAAGTGTAAAATCCATAAAGGTACGACAGGCAATGGAGAACTGGGAGCCTTCTTATGCTGATGGGTGGGATGTAAATTGCCAACAGCCACTCTGGAGAAGTGTATGGTGTTTCCTGAAACATCTAAAAAACAAAGCAACAGAGACTAGGGCACTTCCACTTATGCTCCTATAGATTAGGGAAATTAAAATAAAAATGACACAGCCACCCCAAAGTTAGGGACAGCTCTGTTTACAAGAACCTCGTTTATGGTACAAGTTCAATATCGCAGAAAGTGAAAAATGGATAAAGAAGTTGTGGTACTTACGCACAATGCAATATCACTCAGCAATGAAATCTATGTCATCAGGCCCGTAGCACCATAATGAGTGGATTCAGGTATGATGATTCGAACTGAAATAAGTCACACAGAAAAGAAACATCATAAGGTATCACTAATACACAGAATGTGAACTTCGCTACACATGAACTGAATTACAAAACAGAACAGGGTCTCAAATTTAGAAAACCAACTTATGCTTGCTTAAGGGGAAAGGTAAGTTGGGGTGCTGCATAAAACCAGAGATTGAAATGAGCACAGATAAAGCTGCTTAAGCCAAATATGGAATAGACAACAGCTATTCCTTGCTCAACGAAATGGACTCAACACCCCATATCAAACGCCTAAGAATGTACCTGACTAGTAAGTATCTTAAAACCTAGGGATTGCTATGTCGCCAAAAGAGAATCAAGCGTGTGTACTGGGGCATAAATGCAGCAGTGATAGGATTGGAGAGGTTCGGTGAGCAAATGAAGACCCTTTGAAGTCATATTGCATGGTACCCATTCCACGGGTCTCAACTCTCCAGGTTTAACGTATTCTTCCTTCAGCTAAAACATGCATGTGGAACCCAGAGTATGATCAACCGTGTGATCGGGAGACGTGTTCAAATATGTCTCAGTTTTCCTCCCCTGGTACTCGGGTGCAACATTCCAAACGCTTTATTAACACTCTCCCGACGTGGAGAGTCAGTGCCTTTAACCTCCTGTTTGGCCCAGTTTGCAATTTCTGCGGAAGATGAACAGGAATAGCGAGAACCAATGAGAGACTAGCTGGAGGTGTCTGGACGGGCAAATTTAACTCTCATTTCCCACCAGGAAGAGGAAATAACCAAAGGCTCAGCGTGCCATGCCGGAAACAGATTAGGGCCTGAAGCCATCCTGCGGTGTTGCGGCCAGGTCACAAGAAAGCGAGTTGAAGAAAGGAGCTCAGGGGCACTGTAATTCACAAACCTGCAGAGTTATAAATGACAGCTATCGTCCAAAAATATACTGAAGTAAGGCTACCAAGAGGACTTGAAATCGGGGCAGAATTGCAGGAAACCGATTTCAGGAGGTAGACTGGAATTGCATTGAAAGCATAGGAAAAGAGGCAGAACGTCCACAATGATACACTTGGCCAAAAAGGGCGTATGCGTTTTTTCCTGAATATATTCAGAAAAAAACACATACGCACTTTTTGGCCAACCAAGCAAAGTTGCAAAGGAAATCTGCACTACAATGAAGTCTCACTTCCCCCCGGTCAAAAGGGCCATCTGAAAAAAGTGTAAAATCCAGAAAGGCAGGACAGGCCATGGAGAACTGGGAGCCTTCTTATGCTGATGGGCGGGATGTAAATTGCCAACAGACACTCGGGAGAAGTGTATGGTGCTTCCTGAAACATGTAAAAAACAAAGCAACAGAGCCTAGGGCATTTCCACTTATGGTCCTATAGCTTAGGGAAATTAAAATCAAAAAGACACAGCCACCCCAAAGTTTGGAACGGCTCTGTTTACAAGAACCTCGTTTACAGTACAAGTGCAACATCGCAGAAAGTGAAAAATGGATAAAGAAGTTGTGGTATTTACTTACAAAGCAATATTACTCAGCAATGAAATCTATGTCATCAGGGCCTTAGCAGCACAATGAGTGGATTCAGGTATGATGATTTTAACTGAAATAAGTCACACAGAAAAAGAAACATCATAAGATATCAGTAATACACGGAATGTAAACTTGGCTACACAGAAACTGAATTACAGAACAGAACAGGGTCTCAAATTTAGAAAACCAACTTATGCTTGCTTAAGGGTAAAGGTGAGTTGGGGTGTTGCATAAAACCAGAGATCGAAATGAGCACAGATGAAGTTCCTGAAGCCAAATATGGAATAGACAAGAGCTACTCCTTGCTCAACAAAATGGACTCAACACCCCATATTAAACGCCTAAGAATGTACCTGACTAGTAAGTATCTTAAAACCTATGGATTGCTATGTCTCCAAAAGAGAATCAAGCGTGTGTACAGGGGCATAAACTCAGCAGTGATAGGATTGGAGAGGTTCGGTGAGTAAATGAAGACCCTTTGAAGTCATATTGCATGGTACCCATTCCATGGGTCTCAACTCTCCAGGTTTAAGGTATTCTTCCTTCAGCTAAAACATGCATGTGGAACCCAGAGTATGATCAACCATGTGAACGGGAGACGTGTTCAAATATGTCTCAGTTTTCCTCCCCTGGTACTCGGGTGCAACATTCCAGACGCTTTACTAACACTCTCCCCACTTGGAGAGTCAGCGCCTTTAACCTCCTGTTTGGCCCAGTTTGCAATTTCTGAGGAAGCTGAACAGGAATAGCGAGAACCAATGAGAGACTAGCTGGAGGTGTCTGGACGGGAAAATTTAACTCTCATTTCCCACCAGGAAGAGGAATTAACCAAAGGCTCAGCGTGCACTGCTGGAACCAGATTAGGGCCTGAAGCCATCCTGCGGTGTTGCGGCCAGGTCACAAGAAAGCGAGTTGAAGAAAGGAGCTCAGGGGCACTGTAATTCACAAACCTGCAGAGTTATAAATGACAGCTATCGTCCAAAAATATACTGATGTAAGGCTGCCAAGAGGACTTGAAAGCGGGGCAGAATTGCAGGAAACCGATTTCAGGAGGTAGACTGGAATTGCATTGAAAGCATAGGAAAAGAGGCAGAACGTCCACAATGATGCACTTGGCCAAAATGGGCATATGCGTTTTTTCCTGAATATATTCAGGAAAAAAAGCATACGCCCTTTTTGGCCAACCAAGCAAGCTTGCAAAGGAAATCTGCACTACAATGAAGTCTCACTTCCCCCCGGTCAAAAGGGCCATCTGAAAAAAGTGTAAAATCCAGAAAGGCAGGACAGGCCATGGAGAACTGGGAGCCTTGTTATGCTGATGGGCGGGATGTAAATTGCCAACAACCACTCGGGAGAAGTGTATGGTGTTTCCTGAAACATCTAAAAAACAAAGCAACAGAGCCTAGGGCACTTGCGCTTATGGTCCTATAGCTTAGGGAAATTAAAATCAAAAAGACACAGCCACCCCAAAGTTTGGAACGCCTCTGTTTACAAGAACCTCGTTTACCGTACAAGTTCAATATCACAGAAAGTGAAAAATGGATAAAGAACTTGTGGTACTTACGTACAATGCAGTATCACTCAGCAATGAAATCTATGTCATCAGGCCCGTAGCAGCATAATGAGTGGATGCAGGTACAATGATTCTAACTGAAATAAGTCATACAGAGAAAGAAACATCATAAGATATCACTAATACACGGAATGTAAACTTGGCCACACAAGAACTGAATTACAGAACAGAACAGGGTCTCAAATTTAGAAAACCAACTTATGCTTGCTTAAGGGGAAAGGTGAGTTGGGGTGCTGCATAAAACCAGAGATTGAAATGAGCACAGATAAAGTCCCTTAAGCCAAATATGGAATAGACAAGAGCTACTCCTTGCTCAACGAAATGGACTCAACACCCCATATTAAACGCCTAAGAATGTACCTGACTAGTAAGTATCTTAAAACCTATGGATTGCTATGTCTTCAAAAGAGAATCAAGCGTGTGTACAGGGGCATAAACGCAGCAGTGATAGGATTGGAGAGGTTCGGTGAGCAAATGAAGACCCTTTTAAGTCATATTGCATGGTACCCATTCCATGGGTCTCAACTCTCCAGGTTTAAGGTATTCTACCTTCAGCTAAAACATGCATGTGGAACCGAGTATGATCAACCATGTGAATGGGAGACGTGTTCAAATATGTCTCAGTTTTCCTCCCCTGGTACTCGGGTGCAACATTCCAGACGCTTTACTAACACTCTCCCCACTTGGAGTCAGTCCCTTTTACCTCCTGTTTGGCCCAGTTTGCAATTTCTGCGGAAGATGAACAGGAATAGGGAGAACCAATGAGAGACTAGCTGGAGGTGTCTGGACGGGCAAATTTAACTCTCATTTCCCACCAGGAAGAGGAAATAACCAAAGGCTCAGCATGCCGTGCCGGAACCAGATTAGGGCCTGAAGCCATCCTGCGGTGTTGCGGCCAGCTCAAAAGAAAGCGAGTTGAAGAAAGGAGCTCAGGGGCACTGTAATTCACAAAACTGCAGTGTTATAAATGACAGCTATCGTCCAAAAATATACTGAAGTAAGGCTGCCAAGAGGACTTGAAAGCGGGGCAGAATTGCAGGAAACCGATTTCAGGAGGTAGACTGGAATTGCATTGAAAGCATAGGAAAAGAGGCAGAACGTCCACAATGATGCACTTGGCCAAAAAGGGCGTATGCGTTTTTTCCTGAATATATTCAGGAAAAAACGCATACGCCCTTTTTGGCCAACCAAGCAAGCTTGCAAAGGAAATCTGCACTACAATGAAGTCTCACTTCCCCCCGGTCAAAAGGGCCATCTGAAAAAAGTGTAAAATCCAGAAAGGCAGGACAGGCCATGGAGAACTGGGAGCCTTCTTATGCTGATGGGCGGGATGTAAATTGCCAACAGACACTCGGGAGAAGTGTATGGTGTTTCCTGAAACATCTCAAAAACAAAGCAAAAGAGCCTAGGGCACTTCCACTTATGGTCCTATAGATTAGGGAAATTAAAATCAAAAAGACACAGCCACCCCAAAGTTTCGGACGCCTCTGTTTACAAGAACCTCGTTTACCGTACAAGTTCAATATCACAGAAAGTGAAAAATGGATAAAGAACTTGTGGTAGTTACGTACAATGCAGTATCACTCAGCAATGAAATCTATGTCATCAGGCCCTTAGCAGCACAATGAGTGGATTCAGGTATGATGATTCTAACTGAAATAAGTCACACAGAAAAAGAAACATCATAAGATATCAGTAATACACGGAATGTAAACTTGGCTACACAGGAACTGAATTACAGAACAGAACAGGGTCTCAAATTTAGAAAACCAACTTATGCTTGCTTAAGTGTAAAGGTGAGTTGGACTGCTGCATAAAAGCAGAGATCGAAATGAGCACAGATAAAGTTCCTTAAGCCAAATATGGAATAGACAAGAGCTACTCGTTGCTCAACGAAATGGACTCAACAACGCATATTAAACGCCTAAGAATGTACCTGACTAGTAAGTATCTTAAAACCTATGGATTGCTATGTCTCCGAAAGAGAATCAAGCATGTGTACCGGGGCATAAACGCAGCAGTGATAGGATTGGAGAGGTTCGGTGAGCAAATGAAGACCCTTTGAAGTCATATTGCATGGTACCCATTCCACGGGTTTCAAGTACCCAGGTTTTAGGTATTCTTCCTTCAGCTAAAACATGCATGTGGAACCTAGAGTATGATCAACCATGTGATCGGGAGACGTGTTCAAATATGTCTCAGTTTTCGTACGCTGGTTTTCGGGTGCAACATTCCCGACGCTTTACTAACACTCTCCCCACTTGGAGAGTCAGCGCCTTTAACCTCCTGTTTGGCCCAGTTACCAATTTCTGCGGAAGATGAACAGGAATAGCGAGAACCAATGAGAGACTAGCTGGAGGTGTCTGGACGGGCAAATTTAACTCTCATTTCCCACCAGGAAGAGGAAATAACCAAAGGCTCAGCGTGCCGTGCCAGAACCAGATTAGGGCCTGAAGCCATCCTGCGGTGTTGCGGCCAGTCAAAAGAAAGCGAGTTGAAGAAAGGAGCTCAGGGGCACTGTAATTCACAAACCTGCAGAGTTATAAATGACAGCTATCGTCCAAAAATATACTGAAGTAAGGCTGCCAAGAGGACTTGAAAGCGGGGCAGAATTGCAGGAAACCGATTTCAGGAGGCAGACTGCAATTGCATTGAAAGCATAAGAAAAGAGGCAGAGCGTCCACAATGATGCACTTGGCCAAAAAGGGTGTATGCGTTTTTTCCTGAATATATTCAGGAAAAAACGCATACGCCCTTTTTGGCCAACCAAGCAAACTTGCAAAGGAAATCTGCACTACAATGAAGTCTCACTTCCCCCCGGTCAAAAGGGCCATCTGAAAAAAGTGTAAAATCCACAAAGGCAGGACAGGCCATGGAGAACTGGGAGCCTTGTTATGCTGATGGGCGGGATGTAAATTGCCAACAGACACTCAGGAGAAGTGTATGGTGTTTCCTGAAACATCTAAAAAACAAAGCAACAGAGCCTAGGGCACTTCCACTTATGGTCCTATAGCTTAGGGAAATTAAAATCAAAAAGACACAGCCACCCCAAAGTTTGGAATGGCTCTGTTTACAAGAAACTCGTTTACAGTACAAGTTCAACATCGCAGAAAGTGAAAAATGGATAAAGAAGTTGTGGTATTTACTTACAAAGCAATATCACTCAGCAATGAAATCTATGTCATCAGGCCCTTAGCAGCACAATGAGTGGATTCAGGTATGATGATTCTAACTGAAATAAGTCACACAGAAAAAGAAACATCATAAGATATCAGTAATACACGGAATGTAAACTTGGCTACACAGGAACTGAATTACAGAACAGAACAGGGTCTCAAATTTAGAAAACCAACTTATGCTTGCTTAAGGGGAAAGGTGAGTTGGGGTGCTGCATAAAACGAGAGATCGAAATGAACACAGATAAAGTTCCTTAAGCCAAATATGGAATAGACTAGAGCTACTCCTTGCTCAACAAAATGGACTCAACACCCCATATTAAACGTCTAAGAATGTACCTGACTAGTAAGTATCTTAAAACCTATGGATTGCTATGTCTCCAAAAGAGAATCAAGCGTGTGTACAGGGACATAAACGCAGCAGTGATAGGATTGGAGAGGTTCGGTGAGTAATTGAAGACCCTTTGAAGTCATATTGCATGGTACCCATTCCACGGGTCTCAACTCTCCAGGTTTAAAGTATTCTTCCTTCAGCTAAAACATGCATGTGGAACCCAGAGTATGATCAACCGTGTGAACGGGAGACGTGTTCAAATATGTCTCAGTTTTACTCCCCTGGTACTCGGGTGCAACATTCCAGACGCTTTACTAACACTCTCCCGACTTGGAGAGTCAGCGCCTTTAACCTCCTGTTTGGCCCAGTTTGCAATTTCTGCGGAAGATGAACAGGAATAGGGAGAACCAATGAGAGACTAGCTGGAGGTGTCTGGACGGGCAAATTTAACTCTCATTTCCCACCAGGAAGAGGAAATAACCAAAGGCTCAGTGTGCCGTGCCGGAACCAGATTAAGGTCTGAAGCCATCCTACGGTGTTGCGGCCAGGTCACAAGAAAGCGAGTTGAAGAAAGGAACTCAGGGGCACTGTAATTCACAAACCTGCAGAGTTATAAATGACAGCTATCGTCCAAAAATATACTGAAGTAAGGCTGCCAAGAGGACTTGAAAGCGGGGCAGAATTGCAGGAAACCGATATCAGGAGGTAGACAGGAATTGCAGTGAAAGCATAGGAAAAGAGGCAGAACGTCCACAATGATGCACTTGGCCAAAAAGGGCGTATGCGTTTTTTCCTGAATATATTCAGGAAAAAACGCATACGCCCTTTTTGGCCAACCAAGCAAACTTGCAAAGGAAATCTGCACTACAATGAAGTCTCACTTCCCCCCGGTCAAAAGGGCCATCTGAAAAAAGTGTAAAATCCAGAAAAGCAGGACAGGCCATGGAGAACTGGGAGCCTTGTTATGCTGATGGGCGGGATGTAAATTGCCAACAGACACTTGGGAGATGTGTATGGTGTTTCCTGAAACATCTAAAAAACAAAGCAACAGAGCCTAGGGCACTTCCACTTATGGTCCTATAGCTTAGGGAAATTAAAATCAAAAAGACACAGCCACCCCAAAGATTGGGACGCCTCTGTTTACAAGAACCTCGTTTACAGTACAAGTTCAACATCGCAGAAAGTGAAAAATGGATAAAGAAGTTGTGGTATTTACTTACAAAGCAATATCACTCAGCAATGAAATCTATGTCATCAGGCCCTTAGCAGCACAATGAGTGGATTCAGGTATGATGATTCTAACTGAAATAAGTCACACAGAAAAAGAAACATCATAAGATATCAGTAATACACGGAATGTAAACTTGGCTACACAGGAACTGAATTACAGAACAGAACAGGGTCTCAAATTTAGAAAACCAACTTATGCTTGCTTAAGGGTAAAGGTGAGTTGGGGTGCTGCATAAAACCAGAGATTGAAATGAGCACAGATAAAGTTCCTTAAGCCAAATACGTAATAGACAAGAGCTACTCCTTGCTCAACGAAATGGACTCAACACCGCATATTAAATGGCTAAGAATGTACCTGACTAGTAAGTATCTTAAAACCTATGGATTGCTATGTCTCCGAAAGAGAATCAAGCATGTGTACAGGGGCATAAACGCAGCAGTGATAGGATTGGAGAGGTTCAGTGATCAAATGAAGACCCTTTGAAGTCATATTGCATGGTAGCCATTCCACGGGTTTCAACTACCCAGGTTTAAGGTATTCTTCCTTCAGCTAAAACATGCATGTGGAACCCAGAGTATGATCAACCATGTGATTGGGAGACGTGTTCAAATATGTCTCAGTTTTCGTACCCTGGTACTCGGGTGCAACATTCCAGATGCTTTACTAACACTCTCCCGACTTGGAGAGTCAGTCCCTTTAACCTCCTGTTTGGCCCAGTTTGCAATTTCTGCAGAAGATGAACAAGAATAGCGAGAACCAATGAGAGACTAGCTGGAGGTGTCTGGACGGGCAAATTTAACTCTCATTTCCCACCAGGAAGAGGAAATAACCAAAGGCTCAGCGTGCCGTGCTGGAACAAGATTAGGGCCTGAAGCCATCCTGCGGTGTTGCGGCCAGGTCACAAGAAAGCGAGTTGAAGAAAGGAGCTCAGGGGCACTGTAATTCACAAACCTGCAGAGTTATAAATGACAGCTATCGTCCAAAAATATACTGAAGTAAGGCTGCCAACAGGACTTGAAAGCGGGGCAGAATTGCAGGAAACCGATTTCAGGAGGTAGACTGGAATTGCATTGAAAGCATAGGAAAAGAGGCAGAACGTCCACAATGATGCACTTGACCAAAAAGGGCGTATGCGTTTTTTCCTGAATATATTCAGGAAAAAAGCATACGCCCTTTTTGGCCAACCAAGCAAACTTGCAAAGGAAATCTGCACTACAATGAAGTCTCACTTCCCCCCGGTCAAAAGGGCCATCTGAAAAAAGTGTAAAATCCAGAAAGGCAGGACAGGCCATGGAGAACTGGGAGCCTTGTTATGCTGATGGGCGGGATGTAAATTGCCAACAGACACTTGGGAGATGTGTATGGTGTTTCCTGAAACATCTAAAAAACAAAGCAACAGAGCTTAGGGCACTTCCACTTATGGTCCTATAGATTAGGGAAATTAAAATCAAAAAGACACAGCCACCCCAAAGTTTGGGACGCCTCTGTGTACAAGAACTTCGTTTACAGTACAAGTTCAATATCACAGAAAGTGAAAAATGGATAAAGAACTTGTGGTACTTACGTACAATGCAGTATCACTCAGCAATGAAATCTATGTCATCAGGCCCATAGCAGCATAATGAGTGGATTTAGGTATGATGATTCAAACTGAAATAAGTCACACAGAAAAAGAAACATCATAAGATATCACTAATACACGGAATGTAAACTTGGCTACACAGGAACTGAATTCCAAAACAGAACAGGGTCTCAAATTTAGAAAACCAACTTATGCTTGCTTAAGGGGAAAGGTGAGTTGGGGTGCTGCATAAAACCAGAGATTGAAATGAGCACAGATAAAGTTCCTTAAGCCAAATATGGAATAGACAAGAGCTACTCCTTGCTCAACGAAATGGACTCAACACCCCATATTAAACGCCTAAGAATGTACCTGACTAGTGAGTATCTTAAAACCTATGGATTGCTATGTCTCCAAAAGAAAATCAAGCGTGTGTACAGGTGCATAAACGCAGCAGTGATAGGATTGGAGAGGTTCAGTGAGCAAATGAAGACCCTTTGAAGTCATATTGCATGGGACCCATTCCACGGGTCTCAACTCTCCAGGTTTAAGGTATTCTTCGTTCAGCTAAAACATGCATGTGGAACCCAGAGTATGATCAACTATGTGAACGGGAGACGTGTTGAAATATGTCTCAGTTTTCCTCCCCTGGTACTCGGGTGCAACATTCCAGACGCTTTATTAACACTCTCCCCACTTGGAGAGTCAGCGCCTTTAACCTCCTGTTTGGCCCAGTTTGCAATTTCTGAGGAAGATGAACAAGAATAGCGAGAACCAATGAGAGACTAGCTAGAGGTGTCTGGACGGGCAAATTTAACTCTCATTTCCCACCAGGAAGAGGAAATAACCAAAGGCTCAGCGTGCCGTGCCGGAACCAGATTAGGGCCTGAAGCCATCCTGCGGTGTTGCGGCCAGCTCAAAAGTAAGCGAGTTGAAGAAAGGAGCTCAGGGGCACTGTAATTCACAAACCTGCAGAGTTATAAATGACAGCTATCGTCCAAAAATATACTGAAGTAAGGCTGCCAAGAGGACTTGAAAGCGAGGCAGAATTGCAGGAAACCGATTTCAGGAGGTAGACTGGAATTGCATTGAAAGCATAGGAAAAGAGGCAGAACGTCCACAATGATGCACTTGGCCAAAAAGGGCGTATGCGTTTTTTCCTGAATATATTCAGGAAAAAACGCATACGCCCTTTTTGGCCAACCAAGCAAGCTTGCAATGGAAATCTGCACTACAATGAAGTCTCACTTCCCCCCGGTCAAAAGGGTCATCTGAAAAAAGTGTAAAATCCAGAAAGGCAGGACAGGCCATGGAGAACTGGGAGCCTTGTTATGCTGATGGGCGGGATGTAAATTGCCAACAGACACTCGGGAGAAGTGTATGGTGTTTCCTGAAACATCTAAAAAACAAAGCAACAAGGCCTAGGGCACTTCCACTTATGGTTCTATAGCTTAGGGAAATTAAACTCAAAAAGACACAGCCACCCCAAAGTTTGGGACGCCTCTGTTTACAAGAACCTCGTTTACAGTACAAGTTCAACATCGCAGAGAGTGAAAAATGGATAAAGAAGTTGTGGTATTTACTTACAAAGCAATATCACTCAGCAATGAAATCTATGTCATCAGGCCCTTAGCAGCACAATGAGTGGATTCAGGTATGATGATTCTAACTGAAATAAGTCACACAGAAAAAGAAACATCATAAGATATCAGTAATACACGGAATGTAAACCTGGCTACATAGGAACTGAAGTACAGAACAGAACAGCGTCTCAAATTTAGAAAACCAACTTACGCTTGCTTAAGGGGAAAGGTGAGTTGGGGTGCTGCATAAAACCAGAGATTGAAATGAGCACAGATAAAGTTCCTTAAGCCAAATATGGAATAGACAAGAGCTACTCCTTGCTCAACGAAATGGACTCAACACCGCATATTAAACATCTAAGAATGTACCTGACTAGTAATTATCTTAAAACCTATGGATTGCTATGTCTCCGAAAGAGAATCAAGCATGTGTACAGGGGCATAAACGCAGCAGTGATAGGATTGGAGAGGTTCGGTGAGCAAATGAAGACCCTTTGAAGTCATATTGCATGGTACCCATTACACGGGTTTCAACTAACCAGGTTTAAGGTATTCTTCCTTCAGCTAAAACATGCATGTGGAACCCAGAGTATGATCAACCATGTGATTGGGAGACGTGTTCAAATAAGTCTCAGTTTTCGTACCCTGGTACTCGGGTGCAACATTCCAGACGCTTTACTAACACTCTCCCGACTTGGAGAGTCAGTCCCTTTAACTTCCTGTTTGGCCCAGTTTGCAATTTCTGCAGAAGATGAACAAGAATAGCGAGAACCAATGAGAGACTAGCTGGAGGTGTCTGGACGGGCAAATTTAACTCTCATTTCCCACCAGGAAGAGGAAATAACCAAAGGCTCAGCGTGCCGTGCCGGAACAAGATTAGGGCCTGAAGCCATCCTGCGGTGTTGCGGCCAGGTCACAAGAAAGCGAGTTGAAGAAAGGAGCTCAGGGGCACTGTAATTCACAAACCTGCAGAGTTATACATGACAACTATCGTCCAAAAATATACTGAAGTAAGGCTGCCAAGAGGACTTGAAAGTGGGGCAGAATTGCAGGAAACCGATTTCAGGAGGTAGACTGGAATTGCATTGAAAGCATAGGAAAAGAGGCAGAACGTCCACAATGATGCACTTGGCCAAAAAGGGCGTATGCGTTTTTTCCTGAATATATTCAGGAAAAAACGCATACGCCCTTTTTGGCCAACCAAGCAAGCTTGCAAAGGAAATCTGCACTACAATGAAGTCTCACTTCCCCCCGGTCAAAAGAGCCATCTGAAAAAAGTGTAAAATCCAGAAAGGCAGGACAGGCCATAGAGAACTGGGAGCCTTGTTATGCTGATGGGCGGGATGTAAATTGCCAACAGACACTTGGGAGATGTGTATGGTGTTTCCTGAAACATCTAAAAAACAAAGCAACAGAGCCTAAGGCACTTCCACTTATGGTCCTATAGCTTAGGGAAATTAAAATCAAAAAGACACAGCCACCCCAAAGTTTGGGACGCCTCTGTTTACAAGAACCTCGTTTACAGTACAAGTTCAATATCACAGAAAGTGAAAAATGGATAAAGAACTTGTGGTACTTACGTACAATGCAGTATCACTCAGCAATGAAATCTATGTCATCAGGCCCATAGCAGCATAATGAGTGGATTCAGGTATGATGATTCAAACTGAAATAAGTCACACAGAAAAAGAAACATCATAAGATATCAGTAATACACGGAATGTAAACTTGGCTACACAGGAACTGAATTCCAAAACAGAACACGGTCTCAAATTTAGAAAACCAACTTATGCTTGCTTAAGGGGAAAGGTGAGTTGGGGTGCTGCATAAAACCAGAGATTGAAATGAGCACAGATAAAGTTCCTTAAGCCAAATATGGAATAGACAAGAGCTACTCCTTGCTCAACGAAATGGACTCAACACCACATATTAAACGCCTAAGAATGTACCTGACTAGTAAGTATCTTAAAACCTATGGATTGCTATGTCTCCAAAAGAGAATCAAGCGTGTGTACAGGTGCATAAACGCAGCAGTGATAGGATTGGGGAAGTTCAGTGAGCAAATGAAGACCCTTTGAAGTCATATTGCATGGTACCCATTCCACGGGTCTCAACTCTCCGGGTTTAAGGTATTCTTCCTTCAGCTAAAACATGCATGTGGAACCCAGAGTATGATCAACCATGTGAACAGGAGACGTGTTCAAATATGTCTCAGTTTTCCTCCCCTGGTACTCGGGTGCAACATTCCAGACGCTTTATTAACACTCTCCCCACTTGGAGAGTCAGCGCCTTTAACCTCCTGTTTGGCCCAGTTTGCAATTTCTGAGGAAGATGAACAAGAATAGCGAGAACCAATGAGAGACTAGCTGGAGGTGTCTGGACGGGAAAATTTAACTCTCATTTCCCACCAGGAAGAGGAATAACCAAAGGCTCAGCATGCCGTGCCGGAACCAGATTAGGGCCTGAAGCCATCCTGCGGTGTTGCGGCCAGCTCACAAGAAAGCGAGTTGAAGAAAGGAGCTCAGGGGCACTGTAATTCACAAACCTGCAGAGTTATAAATGACAGCTATCGTCCAAAAATATACTGAAGTAAGGCTGCCAAGAGGACTTGAAAGTGGGGCAGAATTGCAGGAAACCGATTTCAGGAGGTAGACTGGAATTGCATTGAAAGCATAGGAAAAGAGGCAGAACGTCCACAATGATGCACTTGGCCAAAAAGGGCGTATGCGTTTTTTCCTGAATATATCCAGGAAAAAACGCATATGCCCTTTTTGGCCAACCAAGCAAGCTTGCAATGGAAATCTGCACTACAATGAAGTCTCACTTCCCCCGGTCAAAAGGGCCATCTGAAAAAAGTGTAAAATCCAGAAAGGCAGGACAGGCCATGGAGAACTGGGAGCCTTGTTATGCTGATGGGCGGGATGTAAATTGCCAACAGACACTCGGGAGAAGTGATGGTGTTTCCTGAAACATCTAAAAAACAAAGCAACAGAGCCTAGGGCACTTGCGCTTATGGTCCTATAGCTTAGGGAAATTAAAATCAAAAAGACACAGACACCCAAAAGTTTGGAACGCCTCTGTTTACAAGAACCTCGTTTACCGTACAAGTTCAATATCACAGAAAGTGAAAAATGGATAAAGAAGTTGTTGTATTTACTTACAAAGCAATATCACTCAGCAATGAAATCTATGTCATCAGGCCCTTAGCAGCACAATGAGTGGACTCACGTATGATGATTCTAACTGAAATAAGTCACACAGAAAAAGAAACATCATAAGATATCAGTAATACACGGAATGTAAACTTGGCTACACAGGAACTGAATTACAGAACAGAAAAGGGTCTCAAATTTAGAAAACCAACTTATGCTTGCTTAAGGGTAAAGGTGAGTTGGGGTGCTGCATAAAACCAGAGATTGAAATGAGCACAGATAAAGTTCCTTAAGCCAAATACGTAATAGACAAGAGCTACTCCTTGCTCAACGAAATGGACTCAACACCGCATATTAAACGGCTAAGAATGTACCTGACTAGTAAGTATCTTAAAACCTATGGATTGCTATGTCTCCGAAAGAGAATCAAGCATGTGTACAGGGGCAGAAACGCAGCAGTGATAGGATTGGAGAGGTTCAGTGAGGAAATGAAGAACCTTTGAAGTCATATTGCATGGTAGCCATTCCACGGGTTTCAACTACCCAGGTTTAAGGTATTCTTCCTTCAGCTAAAACATGTATGTGGAAGCCAGAGTATGATCAACCATGTGATCGGGAGACGTGTTCAAATATGTCTCAGTTTTCCTCCCCTGGTACTCGGGTGCAACATTCCAGACGCTTTACTAACACTCTCCCCACTTGGAGAGTCAGCGCCTTTAACCTCCTGTTTGGCCCAGTTTGCAATTTCTGCAGAAGATAAACAGGAATAGCGAGAACCAATGAGAGGCTAGCTGGAGGTGTCTGGACGGGCAAATTTAACTCTCATTTCCCACCAGGAAGAAGAAATAACCAAAGGCTCAGCGTGCCGTACCGGAACCAGATTAGGGCCTGAAGCCATCCTGCGGTGTTTCGGCCAGCTCAAAAGAAAGCGAGTTGAAGAAAGGAGCTCAGGGGCACTGTAATTCACAAACCTGCAGAGTTATAAATGACAGCTATCGTCCAAAAATAGACTGAAGTAAGGCTGCCAAGAGGACTTGAAAGCGGGGCAGAATTGCATGAAACCGATTTCAGGAGGTAGACTGGAATTGCATTGAAAGCATAGGAAAAGAGGCAGAACGTCCACAATGATGCACTTGGCCAAAAAGGGCGTATGCGTTTTTTCCTGAATATATTCAGGAAAAAACGCATAGGCCCTTTTTGGCCAACCAAGCAAGCTTGCAAAGGAAATCTGCACTACAATGAAGTCTCACTTCCCCCCGGTCAAAAGGGCCATCTGAAAAAAGTGTAAAATCCAGAAAGGCAGGACAGGCCATGGAGAACTGGGAGCCTTGTTATGCTGATGGGCGGGATGTAAATTGCCAACAGACACTCGGGAGAAGTGTATGGTGTTTCCTGAAACATCTAAAAAACAAAGCAACAGAGCCTAGGGCACTGCCACTTATGGTCCTATAGCTTAGGGAAATTAAAATCAAAAAGACACAGCCACCCCAATGTTTGGGACGCCTCTGTTTACAACAACCTCGTTTACAGTACAAGTTCAACATCGCAGAAAGTGAAAAATGGATAAAGAAGTTGTGGTATTTACTTACAAAGCAATATCACTCAGCAATGAAATCTATGTCATCAGGCCCTTAGCAGCACAATGAGTGGATTCAGGTATGATGATTCTAACTGAAATAAGTCACACAGAAAAAGAAACATCATAAGATATCAGTAATACACGGAATGTAAACTTGGCTACACAGGAACTGAATTACAGAACAGAACAGGGTCTCAAATTTAGAAAACCAACTTATGCTTGCTTAAGGGTAAAGGTGAGTTGAGGTGCTGCATAAAACCTGAGATTGAAATGAGCACAGATAAAGTTCCTTAAGTCAAATATGGAATAGACAAGAGCTACTCCTTGCTCAACGAAAGGGACTCAACACCGCATATTAAACGCCTAAGAATGTACCTGACTAGTAAGTATCGTAAAACCTATGGATTGCTATGTCTCCAAAAGAGAATCAAGCATGTGTACAGGGGCATAAACGCAGCAGTGATAGGATTGGAGAGGTTCGGTGAGCAAATGAAGACCCTTTGAAGTCATATTGCATGGTACCCATTCCACGGGTCTCAACTCTCCAGGTTTAAGGTATTCTTCCTTCAGCTAAAACATGCATGTGGAACCCAAGTATGATCAACCATGTGAACGGGAGACGTGTTCAAATATGTCTCAGTTTTCCTCCCCTGGTACTCGGGTGCAACATTCCAGACGCTTTACTAACACTCTCCCCACTTGGAGAGTCAGCGCCTTTAACCTCCTGTTTGGCCCAGTTTGCAATTTCTGCGGAAGATGAACAGGAATAGCGAGAACCAATGAGAGGCTAGCTGGAGGTGTCTGGACGGGCAAATTTAACTCTCATTTCCCACCAGGAAGAGGAAATAACCAAAGGCTCAGCGTGCCGTACCGGAACCAGATTAGGGCCTGAAGCCATCCTGCGGGGTTGTGGCCAGGTCACAAGAAAGCGAGTTGAAGAAAGGAGCTCAGGGGCACTGTAATTCACAAACCTGCAGAGTTATAAATGACAGCTATCGTCCAAAAATAGACTGAAGTAAGGCTGCCAAGAGGACTTGAATGCGGGGCAGAATTGCAGGAAACCGATTTCAGGAGGTAGACTGGAATTGCATTGAAAGCATAGGAAAAGAGGCAGAACGTCCACAATGATGCACTTGGCCAAAAAGGGCGTATGCGTTTTTTCCTGAATATATTCAGGAAAAAACGCATACGCACTTTTTGGCCAACCAAGCAAGCTTGCAAAGGAAATCTGCACTACAATGAAGTCTCACTTCCCCCCGGTCAAAAGGGCCATCTGAAAAAAGTGTAAAATCCAGAAAGGCAGGACAGGCCATGGAGAACTGGGAGCCTTGTTATGCTGATGGGCGGGATGTAAATTGCCAACAACCACTCGGGAGAAGTGTATGGTGTTTCCTGAAACATCTAAAAAACAAAGCAACAGAACCTAGGGCACTTCCACTTATGGTCCTATAGCTTAGGGAAATTAAAATCAAAAAGACACAGCCACCCCAAAGTTTCGAACGGCTCTGTTTACAAGAACCTCGTTTACAGTACAAGTTCAACATCGCAGAAAGTGAAAAATGGATAAAGAAGTTGTGGTATTTACTTACAAAGCAATATCACTCAGCAATGAAATCTGTGTCAACAGGCCCTTAGCAGCACAATGAGTGGATTCAGGTATGATGATTCTAACTGAAGTAAGTCACACAGAAAAAGAAACATCATAAGATATCACTAATACACGGAATGGAAACTTGGCTACACAGGAACTGAATTACAGAACAGAACAGGGTCTCAAATTTAGAAAACCAACTTATGCTTGCTTAAGGGTAAAGGTGAGTTGGGGTGCTGCATAAAACCAGAGATTGAAATGAGCACAGATAAAGTTCCTTAAGTCAAATATGGAATAGACAAGAGCTACTCCTTGCTCAACGAAATGGACTCAACACCGCATATTAAACGCCTAAGAATGTACCTGACTAGTAAGTATCTTAAAACCTATGGATTGTTATGTCTCCGAAAGAGAATCAAGCATGTGTACAGGGGCATAAACGCAGCAGTGATAGGATTGGAGAGGTTCGGTGAGCAAATGAAGACCCTTTGAAGTCATATTGCATGGTACCCATTACACGGGTTTTAACTCTCCAGGTTTAAGGTATTCTTCCTTCAGCTAAAACATGCATGTGGAACCCAAGTATGATCACCCATGTGAACGTGAGACGTGTTCAAATATGTCTCAGTTTTCCTCCCCTGGTACTCGGGTGCAACATTCCAGACGCTTTACTAACACTCTCCCCACTTGGAGAGTCAGCGCCTTTAACCTCCTGTTTGGCCCAGTTTGCAATTTCTGCGGAAGATGAACAGGAATAGCGAGAACCAATGAGAGACTAGCTGGAGGTGTCTGGACGGGCAAATTTAACTCTCATTTCCCACCAGGAAGAGGAAATAACCAAAGGCTCAGTGTGCCGTACCGGAACCAGATTAGGGCCTGAAGCCATCCTGCGGTGTTGCGGCCAGGTCACAAGAAAGCAAGTTGAAGAAAGGAGCTCAGGGGCACTGTAATTCACAAACCTGCAGAGTTATAAATGACAGCTATCGTCCAAAAATAGACTGAAGTAAGGCTGCCAAGAGGACTTGAAAGCGGGGCAGAATTGCAGGAAACCGATTTCAGGAGGTAGACTGGAATTGCATTGGAAGCATAGGAAAAGAGGCAGAACGTCCACAATGATGCACTTGGCCAAAAAGGGCGTATGCGTTTTTTCCTGAATATATTCAGGAAAAAACGCATACGCCCTTTTTGGCAAACCAAGCAAGCTTGCAAAGGAAATCTGCACTACAATGAAGTCTCACTTCCCCCCGGTCAAAAGGGCCATCTGAAAAAAGTGTAAAATCCAGAAAGGCAGGACAGGCCATGGAGAACTGGGAGCCTTGTTATGCTGATGGGCGGGATGTAAATTGCCAACAACCACTCGGGAGAAGTGTATGGTGTTTCCAGAAACATCTAAAAAACAAAGCAACAGAACCTAGGGCACTTCCACTTATGGTCCTATAGCTTAGGGAAATTAAAATCAAAAAGACACAGCCACCCCAACGTTTGGGACGCCTCAATTTACAAGAACCTTGTTTACCGTACAAGTTCAATATCACAGAAAGTGAAAAATGGATAAAGAACTTGTGGTACTTACGTACAATGCAGTATCAGTGAGCAATGAAATCTATGTCATCAGGCCCGTAGCAGCATAATGAGTGGATTCAGGTACGATGATTCTAATTGAAATAAGTCACACAGAAAAAGAAACATCATAAGATATCAGTAATACACGGAATGTAAACTTGGCTACACAGGAACTGCATTCCAAAACAGAACAGGGTCTCAAATTTAGAAAACCAACTTATGCTTGCTTAAGGGGAAAGGTGAGTTGGGGTGCTGCATAAAACCAGAGATTGAAATGAGCACAGATAAAGTTCCTTAAGCCAAATATGGAATAGACAAGAGCTACTCCTTGCTCAACGAAATGGACTCAACACCGCATATTAAACGCCTAAGAATGTACCTGACTAGTAAGTATCTTAAAACCTATGGATTGCTATGTCTCCGAAAGAGAATCAAGCATGTGTACAGGGGCATAAACGCAGCAGTGATAGGATTGGAGAGGTTCGGTGAGCAAATGAAGACCCTTTGAAGTCATATTGCATGGTACCCATTCCACGGGTTTCAACTACCCAGGTTTTAGGTATTCTTCCTTCAGCTAAAATATGCATGTGGAACCCAGAGTATGATCAACCATGTGATCGGGAGACGTGTTCAAATATGTCTCAGTTTTCCTCCCCTGGTACTCGGGTGCAACATTCCAGACGCTTTACTAACACTCTCCCGACTTGGAGAGTCAGTCCCTTTAACCTCCTGTTTGGCCCAGTTTGCAATTTCTGCGGAAGATGAACAGGAATAGCGAGAACCAATGAGAGGCTTGCTGGAGGTGTCTGGACGGGCAAATTTAACTCTCATTTCCCACCAGGAAGAGGAAATAACCAAAGGCTCAGCGTGCCGTACCAGAACCAGATTAGGGCCTGAAGCCATCCTGCGGTGTTGCGGCCAGCTCAAAAGAAAGCGAGTTGAAGAAAGGAGCTCAGGGGCACTATAATTCACAAACCTGCAGAGTTATAAATGACAGCTATCGTCCAAAAATAGACTGAAGTAAGGCTGCCAAGAGGACTTGAAAGCGGGGCAGAATTGCAGGAAACCGATTTCAGGAGGTAGACTGGAATTGCATTGAAAGCATAGGAAAAGAGGCAGAACGTCCACAATGATGCACTTGGCCAAAAAGGGCGTATGCGTTTTTTCCTGAATATATTCAGGAAAAAACGCATACGCCCTTTTTGGCCAACCAAGCAAGCTTGCAAAGGAAATCTGCACTACAATGAAGTCTCACTTCCCCCCGGTCAAAAGGGCCATCTGAAAAAAGTGTAAAATCCAGAAAGGCAGGACAGGCCATGGAGAACTGGGAGCCTTGTTATGCTGATGGGCGGGATGTAAATTGCCAACAGACACTCGGGAGAAGTGTATGGTGTTTCCTGAAACATCTAAAAAACAAAGCAACAGAGCCTAGGGCACTGCCACTTATGGTCCTATAGCTTCGGGAAATTAAAATCAAAAAGACACAGCCACCCCAAAGTTTGGGACGCCTCTGTTTACAAGAACCTCGTTTACAGTACAAGTTCAACATCGCAGAAAGTGAAAAATGGATAAAGAAGTTGTGGTATTTACTTACAAAGCAATATCACTCAGCAATGAAATCTATGTCATCAGGCCCTTAGCATCACAATGAGTGGATTCAGATATGATGATTCTAACTGAAATAAGTCACACAGAAAAAGAAACATCATAAGATATCAGTAATACACGGAATGTAAACTTGGCTACACAGGAACTGAATTACAGAACAGAACAGGGTCTCAAATTTAGAAAACCAACTTATGCTTGCTTAAGGGTAAAGGTGAGTTGGGGTGCTGCATAAAACCAGAGATTGAAATGAGCACAGATAAAGTTCCTTAAGTCAAATATGGAATAGACAAGAGCTACTCCTTGCTCAACGAAATGGACTCAACACCGCATATTAAACGCCTAAGAATGTACCTGACTAGTAAGTATCGTAAAACCTATCGATTGCTATGTCTCCGAAAGAGAATCAAGCATGTGTACAGGGGCATAAACGCAGCAGTGATAGGATTGGAGAGGTTCGGTGAGCAAATGAAGACCCTTTGAAGTCATATTGCATGGTACCCATTACACGGGTCTCAACTCTCCAGGTTTAAGGTATTCTTCCTTCAGCTAAAACATGCATGTGGAACCCAAGTATGATCAACCATGTGAACGGGAGACGTGTTCAAATATGTCTCAGTTTTCCTCCCCTGGTACTCGGGTGCAACATTCCAGACGCTTTACTAACACTCTCCCCACTTGGAGAGTCAGCGCCTTTAACCTCCTGTTTGGCCCAGTTTGCAATTTCTGCGGAAGATGAACAGGAATAGCGAGAACCAATGAGAGGCTAGCTGGAGGTGTCTGGACGGGCAAATTTAACTCTCATTTCCCACCAGGAAGAGGAAATAACCAAAGGCTCAGCGTGCCGTACCGGAACCAGATTAGGGCCTGAAGCCATCCTGCGGTGTTGCGGCCAGGTCACAAGAAAGCGAGTTGAAGAAAGGAGCTCAGGGGCACTGTAATTCACAAACCTGCAGAGTTATAAATGATAGCTCTCGTCCAAAAATAGACTGAAGTAAGGCTGCCAAGAGGACTTGAAAGCGGGGCAGAATTGCAGGAAACCGATTTCAGGAGGTAGACTGGAATTGCATTGAAAGCATAGGAAAAGAGGCAGAACGTCCACAATGATGCACTTGGCCAAAAAGGGCGTATGCGTTTTTTCCTGAATATATTCAGGAAAAAACGCATACGCCCTTTTTGGCCAACCAAGCAAGCTTGCAAAGGAAATCTGCACTACAATGAAGTCTCACTTCCCCCCGGTCAAAAGGGCCATCTGAAAAAAGTGTAAAATCCAGAAAGGCAGGACAGGCCATGGAGAACTGGGAGCCTTGTTATGCTGATGGGCGGGATGTAAATTGCCAACAGACACTCGGGAGAAGTGTATGGTGTTTCCTGAAACATCTAAAAAACAAAGCAACAGAGCCTAGGGCACTTCCACTTATGGTCCTATAGCTTAGGGAAATTAAAATCAAAAAGACACAGCCACCCCAACGTTTGGGACGCCTCAATTTACAAGAACCTCGTTTACCGTACAAGTTCAATATCACAGAAAGTGAAAAATGGATAAAGAACTTGTGGTACTTACGTACAATGCAGTATCAGTGAGCAATGAAATCTATGTCATCAGGCCCGTAGCAGCATAATGAGTGGATTCAGGTACGATGATTCTAATTGAAATAAGTCACACAGAAAAAGAAACATCATAAGATATCAGTAATACACGGAATGTAAACTTGGCTACACAGGAACTGCATTCCAAAACAGAACAGGGTCTCAAATTTAGAAAACCAACTTATGCTTGCTTAAGGGGAAAGGTGAGTTGGGGTGCTGCATAAAACCAGAGATTGAAATGAGCACAGATAAAGTTCCTTAAGCCAAATATGGAATAGACAAGAGCTACTCCTTGCTCAACGAAATGGACTCAACACCGCATATTAAACGCCTAAGAATGTACCTGACTAGTAAGTATCTTAAAACCTATGGATTGCTATGTCTCCGAAAGAGAATCAAGCATGTGTACAGGGGCATAAACGCAGCAGTGATAGGATTGGAGAGGTTCGGTGAGCAAATGAAGACCCTTTGAAGTCATATTGCATGGTACCCATTCCACGGGTTTCAACTACCCAGGTTTTAGGTATTCTTCCTTCAGCTAAAATATGCATGTGGAACCCAGAGTATGATCAACCATGTGATCGGGAGACGTGTTCAAATATGTCTCAGTTTTCCTCCCCTGGTACTCGGGTGCAACATTCCAGACGCTTTACTAACACTCTCCCGACTTGGAGAGTCAGTCCCTTTAACCTCCTGTTTGGCCCAGTTTGCAATTTCTGCGGAAGATGAACAGGAATAGCGAGAACCAATGAGAGGCTTGCTGGAGGTGTCTGGACGGGCAAATTTAACTCTCATTTCCCACCAGGAAGAGGAAATAACCAAAGGCTCAGCGTGCCGTACCAGAACCAGATTAGGGCCTGAAGCCATCCTGCGGTGTTGCGGCCAGCTCAAAAGAAAGCGAGTTGAAGAAAGGAGCTCAGGGGCACTATAATTCACAAACCTGCAGAGTTATAAATGACAGCTATCGTCCAAAAATAGACTGAAGTAAGGCTGCCAAGAGGACTTGAAAGCGGGGCAGAATTGCAGGAAACCGATTTCAGGAGGTAGACTGGAATTGCATTGAAAGCATAGGAAAAGAGGCAGAACGTCCACAATGATGCACTTGGCCAAAAAGGGCGTATGCGTTTTTTCCTGAATATATTCAGGAAAAAACGCATACGCCCTTTTTGGCCAACCAAGCAAGCTTGCAAAGGAAATCTGCACTACAATGAAGTCTCACTTCCCCCCGGTCAAAAGGGCCATCTGAAAAAAGTGTAAAATCCAGAAAGGCAGGACAGGCCATGGAGAACTGGGAGCCTTGTTATGCTGATGGGCGGGATGTAAATTGCCAACAGACACTCGGGAGAAGTGTATGGTGTTTCCTGAAACATCTAAAAAACAAAGCAACAGAGCCTAGGGCACTGCCACTTATGGTCCTATAGCTTCGGGAAATTAAAATCAAAAAGACACAGCCACCCCAAAGTTTGGGACGCCTCTGTTTACAAGAACCTCGTTTACAGTACAAGTTCAACATCGCAGAAAGTGAAAAATGGATAAAGAAGTTGTGGTATTTACTTACAAAGCAATATCACTCAGCAATGAAATCTATGTCATCAGGCCCTTAGCATCACAATGAGTGGATTCAGATATGATGATTCTAACTGAAATAAGTCACACAGAAAAAGAAACATCATAAGATATCAGTAATACACGGAATGTAAACTGGGCTACACAGGAACTGAATTACAGAACAGAACAGGGTCTCAAATTTAGAAAACCAACTTATGCTTGCTTAAGGGTAAAGGTGAGTTGGGGTGCTGCATAAAACCAGAGATTGAAATGAGCACAGATAAAGTTCCTTAAGTCAAATATGGAATAGACAAGAGCTACTCCTTGCTCAACGAAATGGACTCAACACCGCATATTAAACGCCTAAGAATGTACCTGACTAGTAAGTATCGTAAAACCTATCGATTGCTATGTCTCCGAAAGAGAATCAAGCATGTGTACAGGGGCATAAACGCAGCAGTGATAGGATTGGAGAGGTTCGGTGAGCAAATGAAGACCCTTTGAAGTCATATTGCATGGTACCCATTACACGGGTCTCAACTCTCCAGGTTTAAGGTATTCTTCCTTCAGCTAAAACATGCATGTGGAACCCAAGTATGATCAACCATGTGAACGGGAGACGTGTTCAAATATGTCTCAGTTTTCCTCCCCTGGTACTCGGGTGCAACATTCCAGACGCTTTACTAACACTCTCCCCACTTGGAGAGTCAGCGCCTTTAACCTCCTGTTTGGCCCAGTTTGCAATTTCTGCGGAAGATGAACAGGAATAGCGAGAACCAATGAGAGGCTAGCTGGAGGTGTCTGGACGGGCAAATTTAACTCTCATTTCCCACCAGGAAGAGGAAATAACCAAAGGCTCAGCGTGCCGTACCGGAACCAGATTAGGGCCTGAAGCCATCCTGCGGTGTTGCGGCCAGGTCACAAGAAAGCGAGTTGAAGAAAGGAGCTCAGGGGCACTGTAATTCACAAACCTGCAGAGTTATAAATGACAGCTCTCGTCCAAAAATAGACTGAAGTAAGGCTGCCAAGAGGACTTGAAAGCGGGGCAGAATTGCAGGAAACCGATTTCAGGAGGTAGACTGGAATTGCATTGAAAGCATAGGAAAAGAGGCAGAACGTCCACAATGATGCACTTGGCCAAAAAGGGCGTATGCGTTTTTTCCTGAATATATTCAGGAAAAAACGCATACGCCCTTTTTGGCCAACCAAGCAAGCTTGCAAAGGAAATCTGCACTACAATGAAGTCTCACTTCCCCCCGGTCAAAAGGGCCATCTGAAAAAAGTGTAAAATCCAGAAAGGCAGGACAGGCCATGGAGAACTGGGAGCCTTGTTATGCTGATGGGCGGGATGTAAATTGCCAACAGACACTCGGGAGAAGTGTATGGTGTTTCCTGAAACATCTAAAAAACAAAGCAACAGAGCCTAGGGCACTGCCACTTATGGTCCTATAGCTTAGGGAAATTAAAATCAAAAAGACACAGCCACCCCAAAGTTTGGGACGCCTCTGTTTACAAGAACCTCATTTACAGTACAAGTTCAACATCGCAGAAAGTGAAAAATGGATAAAGAAGTTGTGGTATTTACTTACAAAGCAATATCACTCAGCAATGAAATCTATGTCATCAGGCCCTTAGCAGCACAATGAGTGGATTCAGGTATGATGATTCTAACTGAAATAAGTCACACAGAAAAAGAAACATCATAAGATATCAGTAATACACGGAATGTAAACTTGGCTACACAGGAACTGAATTATAGAACAGAACAGGGTCTCAAATTTAGAAAACCAACTTATGCTTGCTTAAGGGTAAAGGTGAGTTGGGGTGCTGCATAAAACCAGAGATTGAAATGAGCACAGATAAAGTTCCTTAAGTCAAATATGGAATAGACAAGAGCTACTCCTTGCTCAACGAAATGGACTCAACACCGCATATTAAACGCCTAAGAATGTACCTGACTAGTAAGTATCGTAAAACCTATGGATTGCTATGTCTCCGAAAGAGAATCAAGCATGTGTACAGGGGCATAAACGCAGCAGTGATAGGATTGGAGAGGTTCGGTGAGCAAATGAAGACCCTTTGAAGTCATATTGCATGGTACCCATTCCACGGGTCTCAACTCTCCAGGTTTAAGGTATTCTTCCTTCAGCTAAAACATGCATGTGGAACCCAAGTATGATCAACCATGTGAACGGGAGACGTGTTCAAATATGTCTCAGTTTACCTCCCCTGGTACTCGGGTGCAACATTCCAGACGCTTTACTAACACTCTCCCCACTTGGAGAGTCAGCGCCTTTAACCTCCTGTTTGGCCCAGTTTGCAATTTCTGCGGAAGATGAACAGGAATAGCGAGAACCAATGAGAGGCTAGCTGGAGGTGTCTGGACGGGCAAATTTATCTCTCATTTCTCACCAGGAAGAGGAAATAACCAAAGGCTCAGCGTGCCGTACCGGAACCAGATTAGGGCCTGAAGCCAACCTGCAGTGTTGCGGCCAGCTCAAAAGAAAGCGAGTTGAAGAAAGGAGCTCAGGGGCACTGTAATTCACAAACCTGCAGAGTTATAAATGACAGCTATCGTCCATAAATATACTGAAGTAAGGCTGCCAAGAGGACTTGAATGCGGGGCAGAATTGCAGGAAACCGATTTCAGGAGGTAGACTGGAATTGCATTGAAAGCATAGGAAAAGAGGCAGAACGTCCACAATGATGCACTTGGCCAAAAAGGGCGTATGCGTTTTTTCCTGAATATATTCAGGAAAAAACGCATATGCCCTTTTTGGCCAACCAAGCAAGCTTGCAAAGGAAATCTGCACTACAATGAAGTCTCACTTCCCCCCGGTCAAAAGGGCCATCTGAAAAAAGTGTAAAATCCAGAAAGGCAGGACAGGCCATGGAGAACTGGGAGCCTTGTTATGCTGATGAGCGGGATGTAAATTGCCAACAACCACTCGGGAGAAGTGTATGGTGTTTCCTGAAACATCTAAAAAACAAAGCAACAGAACCTAGGGCACTTCCACTTATGGTCCTATAGCTTAGGGAAATTAAAATCAAAAAGACACAGCCACCCCAAAGTTTGGGACGCCTCTGTTTACAAGAACCTCGTTTACAGTACAAGTTCAACATCGCAGAAAGTGAAAAATGGATAAAGAAGTTGTGGTATTTACTTACAAAGCAATATCACTCAGCAATGAAATCTGTGTCATCAGGCCCTTAGCAGCACAATGAGTGGATTCACGTATGATGAATCTAACTGAAGTAAGTCACACAGAAAAAGAAACATCATAAGATATCAGTAATACACGGAATGTAAACTTGGCTACGCAGGAACTGAATTACAGAAAACAACAGGGTCTCAAATTTAGAAAACCAACTTATGCTTGCTTAAGGGGAAAGGTGAGTTGGGGTGCTGCATAAAACCAGAGATTGAAATGAGCACAGATAAAGTTCCTTAAGCCAAATATGGAATAGACAAGAGCTACTCCTTGCTCAACGAAATGGACTCAACACCGCATATTAAACGCCTAAGAATGTACCTGACTAGTAAGTATCTTAAAACCTATAGATTGCTATGTCTCTGAAAGAGAATCAAGCATGTGTACAGGGGCATAAACGCAGCAGTGATAGGATTGGAGAGGTTCGGTGAGGAAATGAAGAACCTTTGAAGTCACATTGCATGGTACCATTCCACGGGTTTCAACTACCCAGGTTTTAGGTATTCTTCCTTCAGCTAAAACATGCATGTGGAACCCAGAGTATGATCAACCATGTGATCGGGAGACGTGTTCCAATATGTCTCAGTTTTCCTCCCCTGGTACTCGGGTGCAACATTCCAGACGCTTTACTAACACTCTCCCCACTTGGAGAGTCAGCGCCTTTAACCTCCTGTTTGGCCCAGTTTGCAATTTCTGCGGAAGATGAACAGGAATAGCGAGAACCAATGAGAGGCTAGCTGGAGGTGTCTGGACGGGCAAATTTAACTCTCATTTACCACCAGGAGGAGGAAATAACCAGAGGCTCAGCGTGCCGTGCCAGAACCAGATTAGGGCCTGAAGCCATCCTGCGGTGTTGCGGCCAGGTCACAAGAAAGCAAGTTGAAGAAAGGAGCTCAGGGGCACTGTAATTCACAAACCTGCAGAGTTATAAATGACAGCTATCGTCCAAAAATAGATTGAAGTAAGGCTGCCAAGAGGACTTGAAAGCGGGGCAGAATTGCAGGATACCGATTTCAGGAGGTAGACTGGAATTGCATTGAAAGCATAGGAAAAGAGGCAGAACGTCCACAATGATGCACTTGGCCAAAAAGGGCGTATGCGTTTTTTCCTGAATATATTCAGGAAAAAACGCATACGCCCTTTTTGGCCAACCAAGCAAGCTTGCAAAGGAAATCTGCACTACAATGAAGTCTCACTTCCCCCCGGTCAAAAGGGCCATCTGAAAAAAGTGTAAAATCCAGAAAGGCAGGACAGGCCATGGAGAACTGGGAGCCTTGTTATGCTGATGGGCGGGATGTAAATTGCCAACAACCACTCAGGAGAAGTGTATGGTGTTTCCTGAAACATCTAAAAAACAAAGCAACAGAACCTAGGGCACTTCCACTTATGGTCCTATAGCATAGGGAAATTAAAATCAAAAAGACACAGCCACCCCAAAGTTTGGAACGGCTCTGTTTACAAGAACCTCATTTACAGTACAAGTTCAACATCGCAGAAAGTGAAAAATGGATAAAGAAGTTGTGGTATTTACTTACAAAGCAATATCACTCAGCAATGAAATCTGTGTCATCAGGCCCTTAGCAGCACAATGAGTGGATTCAGGTATGATGATTCTAACTGAAATAAGTCACACAGAAAAAGAAACATCATAAGATATCAGTAATACACGGAATGTAAACTTGGCTACACAGGTACTGAATTACAGAACAGAACAGGGTCTCAAATTTAGAAAACCAACTTATTCTTGCTTAAGGGTAAAGGTGAGTTGGGGTGCTGCATAAAACCAGAGATTGAAATGAGCACAGATAAAGTTCCTTTCGCCAAATATGGAATAGACAAGAGCTACTCCTTGCTCAACGAAATGGACTCAACACCCCATATTAAACGCCTAAGAATGTACCTGACTAGTAAGTATCTTAAAACCTATGGATTGCTATGTCTCCGAAAGAGAATCAAGCATGTGTACAGGGGCATAAACGCAGCAGTGATAGGATTGGAGAGGTTCGGTGAGCAAATGAAGACCCTTTGAAGTCATATTGCATGGTACCCATTCCACGGGTCTCAACTCTCCAGGTTTAAGGTATTCTTCCTTCAGCTAAAACATGCATGTGGAACCCAAGTATGATCAACCATGTGAACGGGAGACGTGTTCAAATATGTCTCAGTTTTCCTCCCCTGGTACTCGGGTGCAACATTCCAGACGCTTTACTAACACTCTCCCCACTTGGAGAGTCAGCGCCTTTAACCTCCTGTTTGGCCCAGTTTGCAATTTCTGCGGAAGATGAACAGGAATAGCGAGAACCAATGAGAGGCTAGCTGGAGGTGTCTGGACGGGCAAATTTAACTCTCATTTCCCAACAGGAAGAGGAAATAACCAAAGGCTCAGCGTGCCGTACCGGAACCAGATTAGGGCCTGAAGCCATCCTGCGGTGTTGCGGCCAGGTCACAAGAAAGCGAGTTGAAGAAAGGAGCTCAGGGGCACTGTAATTCACAAACCTGCAGAGTTATAAATGACAGCTATCGTCCAAAAATAGACTGAAGTAAGGCTGCCAAGAGGACTTGAAAGCGGGGCAGAATTGCAGGAAACCGATTTCAGGAGGTAGACTGGAATTGCATTGAAAGCATAGGAAAAGAGGCAGAACGTCCACAATGATGCACTTGGCCAAAAAGGGCGTATGCGTTTTTTCCTGAATATATTCAGGAAAAAACGCATACGCCCTTTTTGGCCAACCAAGCAAGCTTGCAAAGGAAATCTGCACTACAATGAAGTCTCACTTCCCCCCGGTCAAAAGGGCCATCTGAAAAAAGTGTAAAATCCAGAAAGGCAGGACAGGCCATGGAGAACTGGGAGCCTTGTTATGCTGATGGGCGGGATGTAAATTGCCAACAGACACTCGGGAGAAGTGTATGGTGTTTCCTGAAAAATCTAAAAAACAAAGCAACAGAGCCTAGGGCACTGCCACTTATGGTCCTATAGCTTAGGGAAATTAAAATCAAAAAGACACAGCCACCCCAAAGTTTGGGACGCCTCTGTTTACAAGAACCTCATTTACAGTACAAGTTCAACATCGCAGAAAGTGAAAAATGGATAAAGAAGTTGTGGTATTTACTTACAAAGCAATATCACTCAGCAATGAAATCTATGTCATCAGGCCCTTAGCAGCACAATGAGTGGATTCAGGTATGATGATTCTAACTGAAATAAGTCACACAGAAAAAGAAACATCATAAGATATCAGTAATACACGGAATGTAAACTTGGCTACACAGGAACTGAATTACAGAACAGAACAGGGTCTCAAATTTAGAAAACCAACTTATGCTTGCTTAAGGGTAAAGGTGAGTTGGGATGCTGCATAAAACCAGAGATTGAAATGAGCACAGATAAAGTTCCTTAAGTCAAATATGGAATAGACAAGAGCTACTCCTTGCTCAACGAAATGGACTCAACACCGCATATTAAACGCCTAAGAATGTACCTGACTAGTAAGTATCGTAAAACCTATCGATTGCTATGTCTCCGAAAGAGAATCAAGCATGTGTACAGGGGCATAAACGCAGCAGTGATAGGATTGGAGAGGTTCGGTGAGCAAATGAAGACCCTTTGAAGTCATATTGCATGGTACCCATTCCACGGGTCTCAACTCTCCAGGTTTAAGGTATTCTTCCTTCAGCTAAAACATGCATGTGGAACCCAAGTATGATCAACCATGTGAACGGGAGACGTGTTCAAATATGTCTCAGTTTTCCTCCCCTGGTACTCGGGTGCAACATTCCAGACGCTTTACTAACACTCTCCCCACTTGGAGAGTCAGCGCCTTTAACCTCCTGTTTGGCCCAGTTTGCAATTTCTGCGGAAGATGAACAGGAATAGCGAGAACCAATGAGAGGCTAGCTGGAGGTGTCTGGACGGGCAAATTTATCTCTCATTTCTCACCAGGAAGAGGAAATAACCAAAGGCTCAGCGTGCCGTACCGGAACCAGATTAGGGCCTGAAGCCAACCTGCGGTGTTGCGGCCAGCTCAAAAGAAAGCGAGTTGAAGAAAGGAGCTCAGGGGCACTGTAATTCACAAACCTGCAGAGTTATAAATGACAGCTATCGTCCATAAATATACTGAAGTAAGGCTGCCAAGAGGACTTGAATGCGGGGCAGAATTGCAGGAAACCGATTTCAGGAGGTAGACTGGAATTGCATTGAAAGCATAGGAAAAGAGGCAGAACGTCCACAATGATGCACTTGGCCAAAAAGGGCGTATGCGTTTTTTCCTGAATATATTCAGGAAAAAACGCATATGCCCTTTTTGGCCAACCAAGCAAGCTTGCAAAGGAAATCTGCACTACAATGAAGTCTCACTTCCCCCCGGTCAAAAGGGCCATCTGAAAAAAGTGTAAAATCCAGAAAGGCAGGACAGGCCATGGAGAACTGGGAGCCTTGTTATGCTGATGGGCGGGATGTAAATTGCCAACAACCACTCGGGAGAAGTGTATGGTGTTTCCTGAAACATCTAAAAAACAAAGCAACAGAACCTAGGGCACTTCCACTTATGGTCCTATAGCTTAGGGAAATTAAAATCAAAAAGACACAGCCACCCCAAAGTTTGGAACGGCTCTGTTTACAAGAACCTCGTTTACAGTACAAGTTCAACATCGCAGAAAGTGAAAAATGGATAAAGAAGTTGTGGTATTTACTTACAAAGCAATATCACTCAGCAATGAAATCTGTGTCATCAGGCCCTTAGCAGCACAATGAGTGGATTCACGTATGATGAATCTAACTGAAGTAAGTCACACAGAAAAAGAAACATCATAAGATATCAGTAATACACGGAATGTAAACTTGGCTACGCAGGAACTGAATTACAGAAAACAACAGGGTCTCAAATTTAGAAAACCAACTTATGCTTGCTTAAGGGGAAAGGTGAGTTGGGGTGCTGCATAAAACCAGAGATTGAAATGAGCACAGATAAAGTTCCTTAAGCCAAATATGGAATAGACAAGAGCTACTCTTTGCTCAACGAAATGGACTCAACACCGCATATTAAACGCCTAAGAATGTACCTGACTAGTAAGTATCGTAAAACCTATCGATTGCTATGTCTCCGAAAGAGAATCAAGCATGTGTACAGGGGCATAAACGCAGCAGTGATAGGATTGGAGAGGTTCGGTGAGGAAATGAAGAACCTTTGAAGTCACATTGCATGGTACCATTCCACGGGTTTCAACTACCCAGGTTTTAGGTATTCTTCCTTCAGCTAAAACATGCATGTGGAACCCAGAGTATGATCAACCATGTGATCGGGAGACGTGTTCCAATATGTCTCAGTTTTCCTCCCCTGGTACTCGGGTGCAACATTCCAGATGCTTTACTAACACTCTCCCCACTTGGAGAGTCAGCGCCTTTAACCTCCTGTTTGGCCCAGTTTGCAATTTCTGCGGAAGATGAACAGGAATAGCGAGAACCAATGAGAGGTTAGCTGGAGGTGTCTGGACGGGCAAATTTAACTCTCATTTCCCACCAGGAGGAGGAAATAACCAAAGGCTCAGCGTGCCGTGCCAGAACCAGATTAGGGCCTGAAGCCATCCTGCGGTGTTGCGGCCAGGTCACAAGAAAGCGAGTTGAAGAAAGGAGCTCAGGGGCACTGTAATTCACAAACCTGCAGAGTTATAAATGACAGCTATCGTCCAAAAATAGACTGAAGTAATGATGCCAAGAGGACTTGAAAGCGGGGCAGAATTGCAGGAAACCGATTTCAGGAGGTAGACTGAAATTGCATTGAAAGCATAGGAAAAGAGGCAGAACGTCCACAATGATGCACTTGGCCAAAAAGGGCGTATGCGTTTTTTCCTGAATATATTCAGGAAAAAACGCATACGCCCTTTTTGGCCAACCAAGCAAGCTTGCAAAGGAAATCTGCACTGCAATGAAGTCTCACTTCCCCCCGGTCAAAAGGGCCATCTGAAAAAAGTGTAAAATCCAGAAAGGCAGGACAGGCCATGGAGAACTGGGAGCCTTGTTATGCTGATGGGCGGGATGTAAATTGCCAACAGACACTCTGGAGAAGTGTATGGTGTTTCCTGAAACATCTAAAAAACAAAGCAACAGAGCCTAGGGCACTTCCACTTATGGTCCTATAGCTTAGGGAAATTAAAATCAAAAAGACACAGCCACCCCAAAGTTTGGGACGCCTCTGTTTACAAGAACCTCGTTTACAGTACAAGTTCAACATCGCAGAAAGTGAAAAATGGATAAAGAAGTTGTGGTATTTACTTACAAAGCAATATCACTCAGCAATGAAATCTATGTCATCAGGCCCTTAGCAGCACAATGAGTGGATTCAGGTATGATGATTCTAACTGAAATAAGTCACACAGAAAAAGAAACATCATAAGATATCAGTAATACACGGAATGTAAACTTGGCTACACAGGAACTGAATTACAGAACAGAACAGGGTCTCAAATTTAGAAAACCAACTTATGCTTGCTTAAGGGTAAAGGTGAGTTGGGGTGCTGCATAAAACCAGAGATTGAAATGAGCACAGATAAAGTTCCTTAAGTCAAATATGGAATAGACAAGAGCTACTCCTTGCTCAACGAAATGGACTCAACACCGCATATTAAACGCCTAAGAATGTACCTGACTAGTAAGTATCGTAAAACCTATGGATTGCTATGTCTCCAAAAGAGAATCAAGCATGTGTACAGGGGCATAAACGCAGCAGTGATAGGATTGGAGAGGTTCGGTGAGCAAATGAAGACCCTTTGAAGTCATATTGCATGGTACCCATTACACGGGTCTCAAATCTCCAGGTTTAAGGTATTCTTCCTTCAGCTAAAACATGCATGTGGAACCCAAGTATGATCAACCATGTGAACGGGAGACGTGTTCAAATATGTCTCAGTTTTCCTCCCCTGGTACTCGGGTGCAACATTCCAGACGCTTTACTAACACTCTCCCCACTTGGAGAGTCAGCGCCTTTAACCTCCTGTTTGGCCCAGTTTGCAATTTCTGCGGAAGATGAACAGGAATAGTGAGAACCAATGAGAGGCTAGCTGGAGGTGTCTGGACGGGCAAATTTAACTCTCATTTCCCACCAGGAAGAGGAAATAACCAAAGGCTCAGCGTGACGTACCGGAAGCAGATTAGGGCCTGAAGCCATCCTGCGGTGTTGCGGCCAGCTCAAAAGAAAGCGAGTTGAAGAAAGGAGCTCAGGGGCACTGTAATTCACAAACCTGCAGAGTTATAAATGACAGCTATCGTCCAAAAATAGACTGAAGTAAGGCTGCCAAGAGGACTTGAAAGCGGAGCAGAATTGCAGGAAACCGATTTCAGGAGGTAGACTGAAATTGCATTGAAAGCATAGGAAAAGAGGCAGAACGTCCACAATGATGCACTTGGCCAAAAAGGGCGTATGCGTTTTTTCCTGAATATATTCAGGAAAAAACGCATACGCCCTTTTTGGCCAACCAAGCAAGCTTGCAAAGGAAATCTGCACTACAATGAAGTCTCACTTCCCCCCGGTCAAAAGGGCCATCTGAAAAAAGTGTAAAATCCAGAAAGGCAGGACAGGCCATGGAGAACTGGGAGCCTTGTTATGCTGATGGGCGGGATGTAAATTGCCAACAACCACTCGGGAGAAGTGTATGGTGTTTCCTGAAACATCTAAAAAACAAAGCAACAGAACCTAGGGCACTTCCACTTATGGTCCTATAGCTTCGGGAAATTAAAATCAAAAAGACACAGCCACCCCAAAGTTTGGAACGGCTCTGTTTACAAGAACCTCGTTTACAGTACAAGTTCAACATCGCAGAAAGTGAAAAATGGATAAAGAAGTTGTGGTATTTACTTACAAAGCAATATCACTCAGCAATGAAATCTGTGTCATCAGGCCCTTAGCAGCACAATGAGTGGATTCAGGTATGATGATGCTAACTGAAATAAGTCACACAGAAAAAGAAACATCATAAGATATCAGTAATACACGGAATGTAAACTTGGCTACACAGGAACTGAATTACAGAACAGAACAGGGTCTCAAATTTAGAAAACCAACTTATGCTTGCTTAAGGGTAAAGGTGAGTTGGGGTGCTGCATAAAACCAGAGATTGAAATGAGCACAGATAAAGTTCCTTAAGCCAAATACGGAATAGACAAGAGCTACTCCTTGCTCAACGAAATGGACACAACACCCCATATTAAAGGCCTAAGAATGTACCTGACTAGTAAGTATCTTAAAACCTATGGATTGCTATGTCTCCGAAAGAGAATCAAGCATGTGTACAGGGGCATAAACGCAGCAGTGATAGGATTGGAGAGGTTCGGTGAGCAAATGAAGACCCTTTGAAGTCATATTGCATGGTACCCATTCCACGGGTTTCAACTACCCAGGTTTTAGGTATTCTTCCTTCAGCTAAAACATGCATGTGGAACCCAGAGTATGATCAACCATGTGATCGGGAGACGTGTTCAAATATGTCTCAGTTTTCCTCCCCTGGTACTCGGGTGCAACATTCCAGACGCTTTACTAACACTCTCCCCACTTGGAGAGTCAGCGCCTTTAACCTCCTGTTTGGCCCAGTTTGCAATTTCTGCGGAAGATGAACAGGAATAGCGAGAACCAATGAGAGGCTAGCTGGAGGTGTCTGGACGGGCAAGTTTAACTCTCATTTCCCACCAGGAGGAGGAAATAACCAAAGGCTCAGGGTGCCGTGCCAGAACCAGATTAGGGCCTGAAGCCATCCTGCGGTGTTGCGGCCAGGTCACAAGAAAGCGAGTTGAAGAAAGGAGCTCAGGGGCACTGTAATTCACAAACCTGCAGAGTTATAAATGACAGCTATCGTCCAAAAATAGACTGAAGTAAGGCTGCCAAGAGGACTTGAAAGCGGGGCAGAATTGCAGGAAACCGATTTCAGGAGGTAGACTGAAATTGCATTGAAAGCATAGGAAAAGAGGCAGAACGTCCACAATGATGCACTTGGCCAAAAAGGGCGTATACGTTTTTTCCTGAATATATTCAGGAAAAAACGCATACGCCCTTTTTGGCCAACCAAGCAAGCTTGCAAAGGAAATCTGCACTGCAATGAAGTCTCACTTCCCCCCGGTCAAAAGGGCCATCTGAAAAAAGTGTAAAATCCAGAAAGGCAGGACAGGCCATGGAGAACTGGGAGCCTTGTTATGCTGATGGGCGGGATGTAAATTGCCAACAACCACTCGGGAGAAGTGTATGGTGTTTCCTGAAACATCTAAAAAACAAAGCAACAGAACCTAGGGCACTTCCACTTATGGTCCTATAGCTTAGGGAAATTAAAATCAAAAAGACACAGCCACCCCAAAGTTTGGAACGGCTCTGTTTACAAGAACCTCGTTTACAGTACAAGTTCAACATCGCAGAAAGTGAAAAATGGATAAAGAAGTTGTGGTATTTACTTACAAAGCAATATCACTCAGCAATGAAATCTGTGTCATCAGGCCCTTAGCAGCACAATGAGTGGATTCAGGTATGATGATTCTAACTGAAATAAGTCACACAGAAAAAGAAACATCATAAGATATCAGTAATACACGGAATGTAAACTTGGCTACACAGGTACTGAATTACAGAACAGAACAGGGTCTCAAATTTAGAAAACCAACTTATTCTTGCTTAAGGGTAAAGGTGAGTTGGGGTGCTGCATAAAACCAGAGATTGAAATGAGCACAGATAAAGTTCCTTTCGCCAAATATGGAATAGACAAGAGCTACTCCTTGCTCAACGAAATGGACTCAACACCCCATATTAAACGCCTAAGAATGTACCTGACTAGTAAGTATCTTAAAACCTATGGATTGCTATGTCTCCGAAAGAGAATCAAGCATGTGTACAGGGGCATAAACGCAGCAGTGATAGGATTGGAGAGGTTCGGTGAGCAAATGAAGACCCTTTGAAGTCATATTGCATGGTACCCATTCCACGGGTTTCAACTACGCAGGTTTAAGGTATTCTTCCTTCAGCTAAAAGATGCATGTGGAACCTAGAGTATGATCAACCATGTGATCGGGAGACGTGTTCAAATATGTCTCAGTTTTCCTCCCCTGGTACTCGGGTGCAACATTCCAGACGCTTTACTAACACTCTCCCGACTTGGAGAGTCAGTCCCTTTAACCTCCTGTTTGGCCCAGTTTGCAATTTCTGCGGAAGATGAACAGGAATAGTGAGAACCAATGAAGCTAGTTGTAGGTGTCTGGACGGGCAAATTTAACTCTCATTTCCCACCAGGAAGAGGAATTAACCAAAGGCTCAGCGTGCCGTGCCGGAACCAGATTAGGGCTTGAAGCCATCCTGCGGTGTTGCGACCAGCTCAAAAGAAAGCGAGTTGAAGAAAGGAGCTCAGGGGCACTGTAATCCACAAACCTGCAGAGTTATAAATGACAGCTATCGTCCAAAAATAGACTGAAGTAAGGCTGCCAAGAGGACTTGAAAGCGGGGCAGAATTGCAGGAAACCGATTTCAGGAGGTAGACTGGAATTGCATTGAAAGCATAGGAAAAGAGGCAGAACGTCCACAATGATGCACTTGGCCAAAAAGGGCGTATGCGTTTTTTCCTGAATATATTCAGGAAAAAACGCATACGCCCTTTTTGGCCAACCAAGCAAGCTTGCAAAGGAAATCTGCACTACAATGAAGTCTCACTTCCCCCCGGTCAAAAGGGCCATCTGAAAAAAGTGTAAAATCCAGAAAGGCAGGACAGGCCATGGAGAACTGGGAGCCTTGTTATGCTGATGGGCGGGATGTAAATTGCCAACAACCACTCGGGAGAAGTGTATGGTGTTTCCTGAAACATCTAAAAAACAAAGCAACAGAACCTAGGGCACTTCCACTTATGGTCCTAGGCTTAGGGAAATTAAAATCAAAAAGACACAGCCACCCCAAAGTTTGGAACGGCTCTGTTTACAAGAACCTCGTTTACAGTACAAGTTCAACATCGCATAAAGTGAAAAATGGATAAAGAAGTTGTGGTATTTACTTACAAAGCAATATCACTCAGCAATGAAATCTGTGTCATCAGGCCCTTAGCAGCACAATGAGTGGATTCAGGTATGATGATTCTAACTGAAATAAGTCACACAGAAAAAGAAACATCATAAGATATCAGTAATACACGGAATGTAAACTTGGCTACACAGGAACTGAATTACAGAACAGAACAGGGTCTCAAATTTAGAAAACCAACTTATTCTTGCTTAAGGGTAAAGGTGAGTTGGGGTGCTGCATAAAACCAGAGATTGAAATGAGCACAGATAAAGTTACTTAAGCCAAATATGGAATAGACAAGAGCTACTCCTTGCTCAATGAAATGGACTCAACACCGCATATTAAACGCCTAAGAATGTACCTGACTAGTAAGTATCTTAAAACCTATGGATTGCTATGTCTCCGAAAGAGAATCAAGCATGTGTACAGGGGCATAAACGCAGCAGTGATAGGATTGGAGAGGTTCGGTGAGCAAATGAAGACCCTTTGAAGTCATATTGCATGGTACCCATTACACGGGTCTCAACTCTCCAGGTTTAAGGTATTCTTCCTTCAGCTAAAACATGCATGTGGAACCTAGAGTATGATCAACCATGTGATCGGGAGACGTGTTCAAATATGTCTCAGTTTTCGTACCCTGGTACTCGGGTGCAACATTCCAGACGCTTTACTAACACTCTCCCGACTTGGAGAGTCAGTCCCTTTAACCTCCTGTTTGGCCCAGTTTGCAATTTCTGCGGAAGATGAACAGGAATAGTGAGAACCAATGAAGCTAGTTGTAGGTGTCTGGACGGGCAAATTTAACTCTCATTTCCCACCAGGAAGAGGAATTAACCAAAGGCTCAGCGTGCCGTGCCGGAACCAGATTAGGGCTTGAAGCCATCCTGCGGTGTTGCGACCAGCTCAAAAGAAAGCGAGTTGAAGAAAGGAGCTCAGGGGCACTGTAATCCACAAACCTGCAGAGTTATAAATGACAGCTATCGTCCAAAAATAGACTGAAGTAAGGCTGCCAAGAGGACTTGAAAGCGGGGCAGAATTGCAGGAAACCGATTTCAGGAGGTAGACTGGAATTGCATTGAAAGCATAGGAAAAGAGGCAGAACGTCCACAATGATGCACTTGGCCAAAAAGGGCGTATGCGTTTTTTCCTGAATATATTCAGGAAAAAACGCATACGCCCTTTTTGGCCAACCAAGCAAGCTTGCAAAGGAAATCTGCACTACAATGAAGTCTCACTTCCCCCCGGTCAAAAGGGCCATCTGAAAAAAGTGTAAAATCCAGAAAGGCAGGACAGGCCATGGAGAACTGGGAGCCTTGTTATGCTGATGGGCGGGATGTAAATTGCCAACAACCACTCGGGAGAAGTGTATGGTGTTTCCTGAAACATCTAAAAAACAAAGCAACAGAACCTAGGGCACTTCCACTTATGGTCCTAGGCTTAGGGAAATTAAAATCAAAAAGACACAGCCACCGCAAAGTTTGGAACGGCTCTGTTTACAAGAACCTCGTTTACAGTACAAGTTCAACATCGCATAAAGTGAAAAATGGATAAAGAAGTTGTGGTATTTACTTACAAAGCAATATCACTCAGCAATGAAATCTGTGTCATCAGGCCCTTAGCAGCACAATGAGTGGATTCAGGTATGATGATTCTAACTGAAATAAGTCACACAGAAAAAGAAACATCATAAGATATCAGTAATACACGGAATGTAAACTTGGCTACACAGGAACTGAATTACAGAACAGAACAGGGTCTCAAATTTAGAAAACCAACTTATTCTTGCTTAAGGGTAAAGGTGAGTTGGGGTGCTGCATAAAACCAGAGATTGAAATGAGCACAGATAAAGTTCCTTAAGCCAAATATGGAATAGACAAGAGCTACTCCTTGCTCAATGAAATGGACTCAACACCGCATATTAAACGCCTAAGAATGTACCTGACTAGTAAGTATCTTAAAACCTATGGATTGCTATGTCTCCGAAAGAGAATCAAGCATGTGTACAGGGGCATAAACGCAGCAGTGATAGGATTGGAGAGGTTCGGTGAGCAAATGAAGACCCTTTGAAGTCATATTGCATGGTACCCATTCCACGGGTTTCAACTACCCAGGTTTTAGGTATTCTTCCTTCAGCTAAAACATGCATGTGGAACCCAGAGTATGATCAACCATGTGATCGGGAGACGTGTTCAAATATGTCTCAGTTTTCCTCCCCTGGTACTCGGGTGCAACATTCCAGACGCTTTACTAACACTCTCCCCACTTGGAGAGTCAGCGCCTTTAACCTCCTGTTTGGCCCAGTTTGCAATTTCTGCGGAAGATGAACAGGAATAGCGAGAACCAATGAGAGGCTAGCTGGAGGTGTCTGGACGGGCAAGTTTAACTCTCATTTCCCACCAGGAGGAGGAAATAACCAAAGGCTCAGGGTGCCGGGCCAGAACCAGATTAGGGCCTGAAGCCATCCTGCGGTGTTGCGGCCAGGTCACAAGAAAGCGAGTTGAAGAAAGGAGCTCAGGGGCACTGTAATTCACAAACCTGCAGAGTTATAAATGACAGCTATCGTCCAAAAATAGACTGAAGTAAGGCTGCCAAGAGGACTTGAAAGCGGGGCAGAATTGCAGGAAACCGATTTCAGGAGGTAGACTGAAATTGCATTGAAAGCATAGGAAAAGAGGCAGAACGTCCACAATGATGCACTTGGCCAAAAAGGGCGTATGCGTTTTTTCCTGAATATATTCAGGAAAAAACGCATACGCCCTTTTTGGCCAACCAAGCAAGCTTGCAAAGGAAATCTGCACTGCAATGAAGTCTCACTTCCCCCCGGTCAAAAGGGCCATCTGAAAAAAGTGTAAAATCCAGAAAGGCAGGACAGGCCATGGAGAACTGGGAGCCTTGTTATGCTGATGGGCGGGATGTAAATTGCCAACAACCACTCGGGAGAAGTGTATGGTGTTTCCTGAAACATCTAAAAAACAAAGCAACAGAACCTAGGGCACTTCCACTTATGGTCCTATAGCTTAGGGAAATTAAAATCAAAAAGACACAGCCACCCCAAAGTTTGGAACGGCTCTGTTTACAAGAACCTCGTTTACAGTACAAGTTCAACATCGCAGAAAGTGAAAAATGGATAAAGAAGTTGTGGTATTTACTTACAAAGCAATATCACTCAGCAATGAAATCTGTGTCATCAGGCCCTTAGCAGCACAATGAGTGGATTCAGGTATGATGATTCTAACTGAAATAAGTCACACAGAAAAAGAAACATCATAAGATATCAGTAATACACGGAATGTAAACTTGGCTACACAGGTACTGAATTACAGAACAGAACAGGGTCTCAAATTTAGAAAACCAACTTATTCTTGCTTAAGGGTAAAGGTGAGTTGGGGTGCTGCATAAAACCAGAGATTGAAATGAGCACAGATAAAGTTCCTTTCGCCAAATATGGAATAGACAAGAGCTACTCCTTGCTCAACGAAATGGACTCAACACCCCATATTAAACGCCTAAGAATGTACCTGACTAGTAAGTATCTTAAAACCTATGGATTGCTATGTCTCCGAAAGAGAATCAAGCATGTGTACAGGGGCATAAACGCAGCAGTGATAGGATTGGAGAGGTTCGGTGAGCAAATGAAGACCCTTTGAAGTCATATTGCATGGTACCCATTCCACGGGTTTCAACTACGCAGGTTTAAGGTATTCTTCCTTCAGCTAAAAGATGCATGTGGAACCTAGAGTATGATCAACCATGTGATCGGGAGACGTGTTCAAATATGTCTCAGTTTTCCTCCCCTGGTACTCGGGTGCAACATTCCAGACGCTTTACTAACACTCTCCCGACTTGGAGAGTCAGTCCCTTTAACCTCCTGTTTGGCCCAGTTTGCAATTTCTGCGGAAGATGAACAGGAATAGTGAGAACCAATGAAGCTAGTTGTAGGTGTCTGGACGGGCAAATTTAACTCTCATTTCCCACCAGGAAGAGGAATTAACCAAAGGCTCAGCGTGCCGTGCCGGAACCAGATTAGGGCTTGAAGCCATCCTGCGGTGTTGCGACCAGCTCAAAAGAAAGCGAGTTGAAGAAAGGAGCTCAGGGGCACTGTAATCCACAAACCTGCAGAGTTATAAATGACAGCTATCGTCCAAAAATAGACTGAAGTAAGGCTGCCAAGAGGACTTGAAAGCGGGGCAGAATTGCAGGAAACCGATTTCAGGAGGTAGACTGGAATTGCATTGAAAGCATAGGAAAAGAGGCAGAACGTCCACAATGATGCACTTGGCCAAAAAGGGCGTATGCGTTTTTTCCTGAATATATTCAGGAAAAAACGCATACGCCCTTTTTGGCCAACCAAGCAAGCTTGCAAAGGAAATCTGCACTACAATGAAGTCTCACTTCCCCCCGGTCAAAAGGGCCATCTGAAAAAAGTGTAAAATCCAGAAAGGCAGGACAGGCCATGGAGAACTGGGAGCCTTGTTATGCTGATGGGCGGGATGTAAATTGCCAACAACCACTCGGGAGAAGTGTATGGTGTTTCCTGAAACATCTAAAAAACAAAGCAACAGAACCTAGGGCACTTCCACTTATGGTCCTAGGCTTAGGGAAATTAAACTCAAAAAGACACAGCCACCCCAAAGTTTGGAACGGCTCTGTTTACAAGAACCTCGTTTACAGTACAAGTTCAACATCGCATAAAGTGAAAAATGGATAAAGAAGTTGTGGTATTTACTTACAAAGCAATATCACTCAGCAATGAAATCTGTGTCATCAGGCCCTTAGCAGCACAATGAGTGGATTCAGGTATGATGATTCTAACTGAAATAAGTCACACAGAAAAAGAAACATCATAAGATATCAGTAATACACGGAATGTAAACTTGGCTACACAGGAACTGAATTACAGAACAGAACAGGGTCTCAAATTTAGAAAACCAACTTATTCTTGCTTAAGGGTAAAGGTGAGTTGGGGTGCTGCATAAAACCAGAGATTGAAATGAGCACAGATAAAGTTACTTAAGCCAAATATGGAATAGACAAGAGCTACTCCTTGCTCAATGAAATGGACTCAACACCGCATATTAAACGCCTAAGAATGTACCTGACTAGTAAGTATCTTAAAACCTATGGATTGCTATGTCTCCGAAAGAGAATCAAGCATGTGTACAGGGGCATAAACGCAGCAGTGATAGGATTGGAGAGGTTCGGTGAGCAAATGAAGACCCTTTGAAGTCATATTGCATGGTACCCATTACACGGGTCTCAACTCTCCAGGTTTAAGGTATTCTTCCTTCAGCTAAAACATGCATGTGGAACCTAGAGTATGATCAACCATGTGATCGGGAGACGTGTTCAAATATGTCTCAGTTTTCGTACCCTGGTACTCGGGTGCAACATTCCAGACGCTTTACTAACACTCTCCCGACTTGGAGAGTCAGTCCCTTTAACCTCCTGTTTGGCCCAGTTTGCAATTTCTGCGGAAGATGAACAGGAATAGTGAGAACCAATGAAGCTAGTTGTAGGTGTCTGGACGGGCAAATTTAACTCTCATTTCCCACCAGGAAGAGGAATTAACCAAAGGCTCAGCGTGCCGTGCCGGAACCAGATTAGGGCTTGAAGCCATCCTGCGGTGTTGCGACCAGCTCAAAAGAAAGCGAGTTGAAGAAAGGAGCTCAGGGGCACTGTAATCCACAAACCTGCAGAGTTATAAATGACAGCTATCGTCCAAAAATAGACTGAAGTAAGGCTGCCAAGAGGACTTGAAAGCGGGGCAGAATTGCAGGAAACCGATTTCAGGAGGTAGACTGGAATTGCATTGAAAGCATAGGAAAAGAGGCAGAACGTCCACAATGATGCACTTGGCCAAAAAGGGCGTATGCGTTTTTTCCTGAATATATTCAGGAAAAAACGCATACGCCCTTTTTGGCCAACCAAGCAAGCTTGCAAAGGAAATCTGCACTACAATGAAGTCTCACTTCCCCCCGGTCAAAAGGGCCATCTGAAAAAAGTGTAAAATCCAGAAAGGCAGGACAGGCCATGGAGAACTGGGAGCCTTGTTATGCTGATGGGCGGGATGTAAATTGCCAACAACCACTCGGGAGAAGTGTATGGTGTTTCCTGAAACATCTAAAAAACAAAGCAACAGAACCTAGGGCACTTCCACTTATGGTCCTAGGCTTAGGGAAATTAAAATCAAAAAGACACAGCCACCGCAAAGTTTGGAACGGCTCTGTTTACAAGAACCTCGTTTACAGTACAAGTTCAACATCGCATAAAGTGAAAAATGGATAAAGAAGTTGTGGTATTTACTTACAAAGCAATATCACTCAGCAATGAAATCTGTGTCATCAGGCCCTTAGCAGCACAATGAGTGGATTCAGGTATGATGATTCTAACTGAAATAAGTCACACAGAAAAAGAAACATCATAAGATATCAGTAATACACGGAATGTAAACTTGGCTACACAGGAACTGAATTACAGAACAGAACAGGGTCTCAAATTTAGAAAACCAACTTATTCTTGCTTAAGGGTAAAGGTGAGTTGGGGTGCTGCATAAAACCAGAGATTGAAATGAGCACAGATAAAGTTACTTAAGCCAAATATGGAATAGACAAGAGCTACTCCTTGCTCAATGAAATGGACTCAACACCGCATATTAAACGCCTAAGAATGTACCTGACTAGTAAGTATCTTAAAACCTATGGATTGCTATGTCTCCGAAAGAGAATCAAGCATGTGTACAGGGGCATAAACGCAGCAGTGATAGGATTGGAGAGGTTCGGTGAGCAAATGAAGACCCTTTGAAGTCATATTGCATGGTACCCATTACACGGGTCTCAACTCTCCAGGTTTAAGGTATTCTTCCTTCAGCTAAAACATGCATGTGGAACCTAGAGTATGATCAACCATGTGATCGGGAGACGTGTTCAAATATGTCTCAGTTTTCGTACCCTGGTACTCGGGTGCAACATTCCAGACGCTTTACTAACACTCTCCCGACTTGGAGAGTCAGTCCCTTTAACCTCCTGTTTGGCCCAGTTTGCAATTTCTGCGGAAGATGAACAGGAATAGCGAGAACCAATGAGAGGCTAGCTGGAGGTGTCTGGACGGGCAAATTTAACTCTCATTTCCCACCAGGAAGAGGAATTAACCAAAGGCTCAGCGTGCCGTGCCGGAACCAGATTAGGGCCTGAAGCCATCCTGCGGTGTTGCGGCCAGCTCAAAAGAAAGCGAGTTGAAGAAAGGAGCTCAGGGGCACTGTAATTCACAAACCTGCAGAGTTATAAATGACAGCTCTCGTCCAAAAATAGACTGAAGTAAGGCTGCCAAGAGGACTTGAAAGCGGGGCAGAATTGCAGGAAACCGATTTCAGGAGGTAGACTGGAATTGCATTGAAAGCATAGGAAAAGAGGCAGAACGTCCACAATGATGCACTTGGCCAAAAAGGGCGTATGCGTTTTTTCCTGAATATATTCAGGAAAAAACGCATACGCCCTTTTTGGCCAACCAAGCAAGCTTGCAAAGGAAATCTGCACTACAATGAAGTCTCACTTCCCCCCAGTCAAAAGGGCCATCTGAAAAAAGTGTAAAATCCAGAAAGGCAGGACAGGCCATGGAGAACTGGGAGCCTTGTTATGCTGATGGGCGGGATGTAAATTGCCAACAACCACTCGGGAGAAGTGTATGGTGTTTCCTGAAACATCTAAAAAACAAAGCAACAGAACCTAGGGCACTTCCACTTATGGTCCTAGGCTTAGGGAAATTAAAATCAAAAAGACACAGCCACCCCAAAGTTTGGAACGGCTCTGTTTACAAGAACCTCGTTTACAGTACAAGCTCAACATCGCAGAAAGTGAAAATGGATAAAGAAGTTGTGGTAATCACTTACAAAGCAATATCACTCAGCAATGAAATCTATGTCATCAGGCCCTTAGCAGCACAATGAGTGGATTCAGGTATGATGATTCTAACTGAAATAAGTCACACAGAAAAAGAAACATCATAAGATATCAGTAATACACGGAATGTAAACTTGGCTACACAGGAACTGAATTACAGAACAGAACAGGGTCTCAAATTTAGAAAACCAACTTATGCTTGCTTAAGGGTAAAGGTGAGTTGTGGTGCTGCATAAAACCAGAGATTGAAATGAGCACAGATAAAGTTCCTTAAGTCAAATATGGAATAGACAAGAGCTACTCCTTGCTCAACGAAATGGACTCAACACCGCATATTAAACGTCTAAGAATGTACCTGACTAGTAAGTATCTTAAAACCTATGGATTGCTATGTCTCCGAAAGAGAATCAAGCATGTGTACAGGGGCATAAACGCAGCAGTGATAGGATTGGAGAGGTTCGGTAAGCAAATGAAGACCCTTTGAAGTCTTATTGCATGGTACCCATTACACGGGTCTTAACTCTCCAGGTTTAAGGTATTCTTCCTTCAGCTAAAACATGCATGTGGAACCTAGAGTATGATCAACCATGTGATCGGGAGACGTGTTCAAATATGTCTCAGTTTTCGTACCCTGGTACTCGGGTGCAACATTCCAGACGCTTTACTAACACTCTCCCGACTTGGAGAGTCAGCGCCTTTAACCTCCTATTTGGCCCAGTTTGCAATTTCTGCGGAAGATGAACAGGAATAGCGAGAACCAATGAGAGACTAGCTGGAGGTGTCTGGACGGGCAAATTTAACTCTCATTTCCCACCAGGAAGAGGAAATAACCAAAGGCTCAGCGTGCCGTGCCGGAACCAGATTAGGGCCTGAAGCCATCCTGCGGTGTTGCGGCCAGCTCAAAAGAAAGCGAGTTGAAGACAGGAGCTCAGGGGCACTGTAATTCACAAACCTGCAGAGTTATAAATGACAGCTATCGTCCAAAAATAGACTGAAGTAAGGCTGCCAAGAGGACTTGAAAGCGGGGCAGAATTGCAGGAAACCGATTTCAGGAGGTAGACTGAAATTGCATTGAAAGCATAGGAAAAGAGGCAGAACGTCCACAATGATGCACTTGGCCAAAAAGGGCGTATGCGTTTTTTCCTGAATATATTCAGGAAAAAACGCATACGCCCTTTTTGGCCAACCAAGCAAGCTTGCAAAGGAAATCTGCACTACAATGAAGTCTCACTTCCCCCCGGTCAAAAGGGCCATCTGAAAAAAGTGTAAAATCCAGAAAGGCAGGACAGGCCATGGAGAACTGGGAGCCTTGTTATGCTGATGGGCGGGATGTAAATTGCCAACAACCACTCGGGAGAAGTGTATGGTGTTTCCTGAAACATCTAAAAAACAAAGCAACAGAACCTAGGGCACTTCCACTTATGGTCCTATAGCTTAGGGAAATTAAAATCAAAAAGACACAGCCACCCCAAAGTTTGGAACGGCTCTGTTTACAAGAACCTCGTTTACAGTACAAGTTCAACATCGCAGAAAGTGAAAAATGGATAAAGAAGTTGTGGTATTTACTTACAAAGCAATATCACTCAGCAATGAAATCTGTGTCATCAGGCCCTTAGCAGCACAATGAGTGGATTCAGGTATGATGATGCTAACTGAAATAAGTCACACAGAAAAAGAAACATCATAAGATATCAGTAATACACGGAATGTAAACTTGGCTACACAGGAACTGAATTACAGAACAGAACAGGGTCTCAAATTTAGAAAACCAACTTATGCTTGCTTAAGGGTAAAGGTGAGTTGGGGTGCTGCATAAAACCAGAGATTGAAATGAGCACAGATAAAGTTCCTTAAGCCAAATACGGAATAGACAAGAGCTACTCCTTGCTCAACGAAATGGACACAACACCCCATATTAAAGGCCTAAGAATGTACCTGACTAGTAAGTATCTTAAAACCTATGGATTGCTATGTCTCCGAAAGAGAATCAAGCATGTGTACAGGGGCATAAACGCAGCAGTGATAGGATTGGAGAGGTTCGGTGAGCAAATGAAGACCCTTTGAAGTCATATTGCATGGTACCCATTCCACGGGTTTCAACTACCCAGGTTTTAGGTATTCTTCCTTCAGCTAAAACATGCATGTGGAACCCAGAGTATGATCAACCATGTGATCGGGAGACGTGTTTAAATATGTCTCAGTTTTCCTCCCCTGGTACTCGGGTGCAACATTCCAGACGCTTTACTAACACTCTCCCCACTTGGAGAGTCAGCGCCTTTAACCTCCTGTTTGGCCCAGTTTGCAATTTCTGCGGAAGATGAACAGGAATAGCGAGAACCAATGAGAGGCTAGCTGGAGGTGTCTGGACGGGCAAATTTAACTCTCATTTCCCACCAGGAGGAGGAAATAACCAAAGGCTCAGGGTGCCGTGCCAGAACCAGATTAGGGCCTGAAGCCATCCTGCGGTGTTGCGGCCAGGTCACAAGAAAGCGAGTTGAAGAAAGGAGCTCAGGGGCACTGTAATTCACAAACCTGCAGAGTTATAAATGACAGCTATCGTCCAAAAATAGACTGAAGTAAGGCTGCCAAGAGGACTTGAAAGCGGGGCAGAATTGCAGGAAACCGATTTCAGGAGGTAGACTGAAATTGCATTGAAAGCATAGGAAAAGAGGCAGAACGTCCACAATGATGCACTTGGCCAAAAAGGGCGTATGCGTTTTTTCCTGAATATATTCAGGAAAAAACGCATACGCCCTTTTTGGCCAACCAAGCAAGCTTGCAAAGGAAATCTGCACTGCAATGAAGTCTCACTTCCCCCCGGTCAAAAGGGCCATCTGAAAAAAGTGTAAAATCCAGAAAGGCAGGACAGGCCATGGAGAACTGGGAGCCTTGTTATGCTGATGGGCGGGATGTAAATTGCCAACAACCACTCGGGAGAAGTGTATGGTGTTTCCTGAAACATCTAAAAAACAAAGCAACAGAACCTAGGGCACTTCCACTTATGGTCCTATAGCTTAGGGAAATTAAAATCAAAAAGACACAGCCACCCCAAAGTTTGGAACGGCTCTGTTTACAAGAACCTCGTTTACAGTACAAGTTCAACATCGCAGAAAGTGAAAAATGGATAAAGAAGTTGTGGTATTTACTTACAAAGCAATATCACTCAGCAATGAAATCTGTGTCATCAGGCCCTTAGCAGCACAATGAGTGGATTCAGGTATGATGATTCTAACTGAAATAAGTCACACAGAAAAAGAAACATCATAAGATATCAGTAATACACGGAATGTAAACTTGGCTACACAGGTACTGAATTACAGAACAGAACAGGGTCTCAAATTTAGAAAACCAACTTATTCTTGCTTAAGGGTAAAGGTGAGTTGGGGTGCTGCATAAAACCAGAGATTGAAATGAGCACAGATAAAGTTCCTTAAGCCAAATATGGAATAGACAAGAGCTACTCCTTGCTCAACGAAATGGACTCAACACCCCATATTAAACGCCTAAGAATGTACCTGACTAGTAAGTATCTTAAAACCTATGGATTGCTATGTCTCCGAAAGAGAATCAAGCATGTGTACAGGGGCATAAACGCAGCAGTGATAGGATTGGAGAGGTTCGGTGAGCAAATGAAGACCCTTTGAAGTCATATTGCATGGTACCCATTCCACGGGTTTCAACTACCCAGGTTTAAGGTATTCTTCCTTCAGCTAAAAGATGCATGTGGAACCTAGAGTATGATCAACCATGTGATCGGGAGACGTGTTCAAATATGTCTCAGTTTTCCTCCCCTGGTACTCGGGTGCAACATTCCAGACGCTTTACTAACACTCTCCCGACTTGGAGAGTCAGTCCCTTTAACCTCCTGTTTGGCCCAGTTTGCAATTTCTGCGGAAGATGAACAGGAATAGTGAGAACCAATGAAGCTAGTTGTAGGTGTCTGGACGGGCAAATTTAACTCTCATTTCCCACCAGGAAGAGGAATTAACCAAAGGCTCAGCGTGCCGTGCCGGAACCAGATTAGGGCTTGAAGCCATCCTGCGGTGTTGCGACCAGCTCAAAAGAAAGCGAGTTGAAGAAAGGAGCTCAGGGGCACTGTAATTCACAAACCTGCAGAGTTATAAATGACAGCTATCGTCCAAAAATAGACTGAAGTAAGGCTGCCAAGAGGACTTGAAAGCGGGGCAGAATTGCAGGAAACCGATTTCAGGAGGTAGACTGGAATTGCATTGAAAGCATAGGAAAAGAGGCAGAACGTCCACAATGATGCACTTGGCCAAAAAGGGCGTATGCGTTTTTTCCTGAATATATTCAGGAAAAAACGCATACGCCCTTTTTGGCCAACCAAGCAAGCTTGCAAAGGAAATCTGCACTACAATGAAGTCTCACTTCCCCCCGGTCAAAAGGGCCATCTGAAAAAAGTGTAAAATCCAGAAAGGCAGGACAGGCCATGGAGAACTGGGAGCCTTGTTATGCTGATGGGCGGGATGTAAATTGCCAACAACCACTCGGGAGAAGTGTATGGTGTTTCCTGAAACATCTAAAAAACAAAGCAACAGAACCTAGGGCACTTCCACTTATGGTCCTAGGCTTAGGGAAATTAAAATCAAAAAGACACAGCCACCCCAAAGTTTGGAACGGCTCTGTTTACAAGAACCTCGTTTACAGTACAAGTTCAACATCGCATAAAGTGAAAAATGGATAAAGAAGTTGTGGTATTTACTTACAAAGCAATATCACTCAGCAATGAAATCTGTGTCATCAGGCCCTTAGCAGCACAATGAGTGGATTCAGGTATGATGATTCTAACTGAAATAAGTCACACAGAAAAAGAAACATCATAAGATATCAGTAATACACGGAATGTAAACTTGGCTACACAGGAACTGAATTACAGAACAGAACAGGGTCTCAAATTTAGAAAACCAACTTATTCTTGTTTAAGGGTAAAGGTGAGTTGGGGTGCTGCATAAAACCAGAGATTGAAATGAGCACAGATAAAGTTACTTAAGCCAAATATGGAATAGACAAGAGCTACTCCTTGCTCAACGAAATGGACTCAACACCGCATATTAAACGTCTAAGAATGTACCTGACTAGTAAGTATCTTAAAACCTATGGATTGCTATGTCTCCGAAAGAGAATCAAGCATGTGTACAGGGGCATAAACGCAGCAGTGATAGGATTGGAGAGGTTCGGTAAGCAAATGAAGACCCTTTGAAGTCTTATTGCATGGTACCCATTACACGGGTCTTAACTCTCCAGGTTTAAGGTATTCTTCCTTCAGCTAAAACATGCATGTGGAACCTAGAGTATGATCAACCATGTGATCGGGAGACGTGTTCAAATATGTCTCAGTTTTCGTACCCTGGTACTCGGGTGCAACATTCCAGACGCTTTACTAACACTCTCCCGACTTGGAGAGTCAGCGCCTTTAACCTCCTATTTGGCCCAGTTTGCAATTTCTGCGGAAGATGAACAGGAATAGCGAGAACCAATGAGAGACTAGCTGGAGGTGTCTGGACGGGCAAATTTAACTCTCATTTCCCACCAGGAAGAGGAAATAACCAAAGGCTCAGCGTGCCGTGCCGGAACCAGATTAGGGCCTGAAGCCATCCTGCGGTGTTGCGGCCAGCTCAAAAGAAAGCGAGTTGAAGACAGGAGCTCAGGGGCACTGTAATTCACAAACCTGCAGAGTTATAAATGACAGCTATCGTCCAAAAATAGACTGAAGTAAGGCTGCCAAGAGGACTTGAAAGCGGGGCAGAATTGCAGGAAACCGATTTCAGGAGGTAGACTGGAATTGCATTGAAAGCATAGGAAAAGAGGCAGAACGTCCACAATGATGCACTTGGCCAAAAAGGGCGTATGCGTTTTTTCCTGAATATATTCAGGAAAAAACGCATACGCCCTTTTTGGCCAACCCAGCAAGCTTGCAAAGGAAATCTGCACTACAATGAAGTCTCACTTCCCCCCGGTCAAAAGGGCCATCTGAAAAAAGTGTAAAATCCAGAAAGACAGGACAGGCCATGGAGAACTGGGCGCCTTGTTATGCTGATGGGCGGGATGTAAATTGCCAACAGACACTCGGGAGAAGTGTATGGTGTTTCCTGAAACATCTAAAAAACAAAGCAACAGAGCCTAGGGCACTTCCACTTATGGTCCTATAGCTTAGGGAAATTAAAATCAAAAAGACACAGCCACCGCAAAGTTTGGAAAGGCTCTGTTTACAAGAACCTCGTTTACAGTACAAGTTCAACATCGCAGAAAGTGAAAAATGGATAAAGAAGTTGTGGTATTTACTTACAAAGCAATATCACTCAGCAATGAAATCTGTGTCATCAGGCCCTTAGCAGCACAATGAGTGGATTCAGGTATGATGATTCTAACTGAAATAAGTCACACAGAAAAAGAAACATCATAAGATATCAGTAATACACGGAATGTAAACTTGGCTACACAGGAACTGAATTACAGAACAGAACAGGGTCTCAAATTTAGAAAACCAACTTATGCTTGCTTAAGGGGAAAGGTGAGTTGGGGTGCTGCATAAAACCAGAGATTGAAATGAGCACAGATAAAGTTCCTTAAGCCAAATATGGAATAGACAAGAGCTACTCCTTGCTCAATGAAATGGACTCAACACCCCATATTAAACGCCTAAGAATGTACCTGACTAGTAAGTATCTTAAAACCTATAGATTGCTATGTCTCCGAAAGAGAATCAAGCATGTGTACAGGGGCATAAACGCAGCAGTGATAGGATTGGAGAGGTTCGGTGAGCAAATGAAGACCCTTTGAAGTCATATTGCATGGTACCCATTCCACGGGTTTCAACTACGCAGGTTTAAGGTATTCTTCCTTCAGCTAAAAGATGCATGTGGAACCTAGAGTATGATCAACCATGTGATCGGGAGACGTGTTCAAATATGTCTCAGTTTTCGTACCCTGGTACTTGGGTGCAACATTCCAGATGCTTTACTAACACTTTCCCGACTTGGAGAGTCAGTCCCTTTAACCTCCTGTTTGGCCCAGTTTGCAATTTCTGCGAAAGATGAACAGGAATAGCGAGAACCAATGAGAGGCTAGCTGGAGGTGTCTGGACGGGCAAATTTAACTCTCATTTCCCACCAGGAAGAGGAATTAACCAAAGGCTCAGCGTGCCGTGCCGGAACCAGATTAGGGCCTGAAGCCATCCTGCGGTGTTGCGGCCAGCTGAAAAGAAAGCGAGTTGAAGAAAGGAGCTCAAGGGCACTGTAATTCACAAACCTGCAGAGTTATAAATGACAGCTATCGTCCAAAAATAAACTGAAGTAAGGCTGCCAAGAGGACTTGAAAGCGGGGCAGAATTGCAGGAAACCGATTTCAGGAGGTAGACTGGAATTGCATTGAAAGCATAGGAAAAGAGGCAGAACGTCCACAATGATGCACTTGGCCAAAAAGGGCGTATGCGTTTTTTCCTGAATATATTCAGGAAAAAACGCATACGCCCTTTTTGGCCAACCCAGCAAGCTTGCAAAGGAAATCTGCACTACAATGAAGTCTCACTTCTCCCTGGTCAAAAGGGCCATCTGAAGAAAGTGTAAAATCCAGAAAGGCAGGACAGGCCATGGAGAACTGGGAGCCTTGTTATGCTGATGGGCGGGATGTAAATTGCCAACAGACACTCAGGAGAAGTGTATGGTGTTTCCTGAAACATCTAAAAAACAAAGCAACAGAGCCTAGGGCACTTCCACTTATGGTCCTATAGCTTAGGGAAATTAAAATCAAAAAGACACAGCCACCCCAAAGTTTGGGACGCCTCCGTTTACAAGAACCTCGTTTACCGTACAAGTTCAATATCACAGAAAGTGAAAAATTGATAAAGAACTTGTGGTACTTACGTACAATGCAGTATCACTCAGCAATGAAATCTATGTCATCAGGCCCGTAGCAGCATAATGAGTGGATTCAGGTACGATGATTCTAACTGAAATAAGTCACACAGAAAAAGAAACATCATAAGATATCACTAATACACGGAATGTAAACTTGGCTACACAGGAACTGCATTCCAAAACAGAACAGGGTCTCAAATTTAGAAAACCAACTTATGCTTGCTTAAGGGGAAAGGTGAGTTGGGGTGCTGTATAAAACCAGAGATTGAAATGAGCACAGATAAAGTTCCTTAAGCCAAATATGGAATATACAAGAGCTACTCCTTGCTCAACGAAATGGACTCAAAACACCATATTAAACGCCTAAGAATGTACCTGACTAGTAAGTATCTTAAAACCTATGGATTGCTATGTCTCCAAAAGAGAATCAAGCGTGTGTACAGGGGCATAAACGCAGCAGTGATAGGATTGGAGAGGTTCGGTGAGCAAATGAAGACCCTTTGAAGTCATATTGCATGGTACCCATTACACGGGTCTCAACTCTCCATGTTTAAGGTATTCTTCCTTCAGCTTAAACATGCATGTGGAACACAGAGTATGATCAACCATGTGAACGGGAGACGTGTTCAAATATGTCTCAGTTTTCCTCCCCTGGTACTCGGGTGCAACATTCCAGACGCTTTACTAACACTCTCCCCAGTTGGAGAGTCAGTCCCTTTAACCTCCTGTTTGGCCCAGTTTGCAATTTCTGCGGAAGATGAACAGGAATAGCGAGAACCAATGAGAGGCTAGCTGGAGGTGTCTGGACGGGCAAATTTAACTCTCATTTCCCACCAGGAAGAGGAATTAACCAAAGGCTCAGCATGCCGGGCCGGAACCAGATTAGGGCCTGAAGCCATCCTGCGGTGTTGCGGCCAGGTCACAAGAAAGCGAGTTGAAGAAAGGAGCTCAGGGGCACTGTAATTCACAAACCTGCAGAGTTATAAATGACAGCTATCGTCCAAAAATAGACTGAAGTAAGGCTGCCAAGAGGACTTGAAAGCGGGGCAGAATTGCAGGAAACCGATTTCAGGAGGTAGACTGGAATTGCATTGAAAGCATAGGAAAAGAGGCAGAACGTCCACAATGATGCACTTGGCCAAAAAGGGCGTATGCGTTTTTTCCTGAATATATTCAGGAAAAAACGCATACGCTCTTTTTGGCCAACCAAGCAAGCTTGCAAAGGAAATCTGCACTACAATGAAGTCTCACTTCCCCCCCGGTCAAAAGGGCCATCTGAAAAAAGTGTAAAATCCAGAAAGGCAACAGGCCATTGAGAACTGGGAGCCTTGTTATGCTGATGGGCGGGATGTAAATTGCCAACAGACACTCTGGAGAAGTGTATGGTGTTTCCTGAAACATCTAAAAAACAAAGCAACAGAGCCTAGGGCACTTCCACTTATGGTCCTATAGCTTAGGGAAATTAAAATCAAAACGACAAGTCACCCCAAAGTTTGGAACGGCTCTGTTTACAAGAACCTCGTGTACAGTACAAGTTCAACATCGCAGAAAGTGAAAAATGGATAAAGAAGTTGTGGTATTCACTTACAAAGCAATATCACTCAGCAATGAAATCTGTGTCATCAGGCCCTTAGCAGCACAATGAGTGGATTCAGGTATGATGATTCTAACTGAAATAAGTCACACAGAAAAAGAAACATCATAAGATATCAGTAATACACGGAATGGAAACTTGGCTACACAGGAACTGAATTACAGAACAGAACAGGGTCTCAAATTTAGAAAACCAACTTATGCTTGCTTAAGGGGAAAGGTGAGTTGGGGTGCTGCATAAAACCAGAGATTGAAATGAGCACAGATAAAGTTCCTTAAGTCAAATATGGAATAGACAAGAGCTACTCCTTGCTCAACGAAATGGACTCAACACCGCATATTAAACGTCTAAGAATGTACCTGACTAGTAAGTATCTTAAAACCTATGGATTGCTATGTCTCCGAAAGAGAATCAGGCATGTGTACAGGGGCATAAACGCAGCAGTGATAGGATTGGAGAGGTTCGGTAAGCAAATGAAGACCCTTTGAAGTCTTATTGCATGGTACCCATTACACGGGTCTTAACTCTCCAGGTTTAAGGTATTCTTCCTTCAGCTAAAACATGCATGTGGAACCTAGAGTATGATCAACCATGTGATCGGGAGACGTGTTCAAATATGTCTCAGTTTTCGTACCCTGGTACTCGGGTGCAACATTCCAGACGCTTTACTAACACTCTCCCGACTTGGAGAGTCAGCGCCTTTAACCTCCTATTTGGCTCAGTTTGCAATTTCTGCGGAAGATGAACAGGAATAGCGAGAACCAATGAGAGACTAGCTGGACGTGTCTGGACGGGCAAATTTAACTCTCATTTCCCACCAGGAAGAGGAAATAACCAAAGGCTCAGCGTGCCGTGCCGGAACCAGATTAGGGCCTGAAGCCATCCTGCGGTGTTGCGGCCAGCTCAAAAGAAAGCGAGTTGAAGAAAGGAGCTCAGGGGCACTGTAATTCACAAACCTGCAGAGTTATAAATGACAGCTATCGTCCAAAAATAGACTGAAGTAAGGCTGCCAAGAGGACTTGAAAGCGGGGCAGAATTGCAGGAAACCGATTTCAGGAGGTAGACTGGAATTGCATTGAAAGCATAGGAAAAGAGGCAGAACGTCCACAATGATGCACTTGGCCAAAAAGGGCGTATGCATTTTTTCCTGAATATATTCAGGAAAAAACGCATACGCCCTTTTTGGCCAACCCAGCAAGCTTGCAAAGGAAATCTGCACTACAATGAAGTCTCACTTCCCCCCGGTCAAAAGGGCCATCTGAAAAAAGTGTAAAATCCAGAAAGGCAGGACAGGCCATGGAGAACTGGGAGCCTTGTTATGCTGATGGGCGGGATGTAAATTGCCAACAGACACTGGGGAGAAGTGTATGGTGTTTCCTGAAACATCTAAAAAACAAAGCAACAGAGCCTAGGGCACTGCCACTTATGGTCCTATAGCTTAGGGAAATTAAAATCAAAAAGACACAGCCACCCCAAAGTTTGGGACGCCTCCGTTTACAAGAACCTCGTTTACCGTACAAGTTCAATATCACAGAAAGTGAAAAATTGATAAAGAACTTGTGGTACTTATGTACAATGCAGTATCACTCAGCAATGAAATCTATGTCATCAGGCCCGTAGCAGCATAATGAGTGGATTCAGGTACGATGATTCTAACTGAAATAAGTCACACAGAAAAAGAAACATCATAAGATATCACTAATACACGGAATGTAAATTTGGCTACACAGGAACTGCATTCCAAAACAGAACAGGGTCTCAAATTTAGAAAACCAACTTATGCTTGCTTAAGGGGAAAGGTGAGTTGGGGTGCTGTATAAAACCAGAGATTGAAATGAGCACAGATAAAGTTCCTTAAGCCAAATATGGAATATACAAGAGCTACTCCTTGCTCAACGAAATGGACTCAAAACACCATATTAAACGCCTAAGAATGTACCTGACTAGTAAGTATCTTAAAACCTATGGATTGCTATGTCTCCAAAAGAGAATCAAGCATGTGTACAGGGGCATAAACGCAGCAGTGATAGGATTGGAGAGGTTCGGTGAGCAAATGAAGACCCTTTGAAGTCATATTGCATGGTACCCATTACACGGGTCTCAACTCTCCATGTTTAAGGTATTCTTCCTTCAGCTTAAACATGCATGTGGAACACAGAGTATGATCAACCATGTGAACGGGAGACGTGTTCAAATATGTCTCAGTTTTCCTCCCCTGGTACTCGGGTGCAACATTCCAGACGCTTTACTAACACTCTCCCGACTTGGAGAGTCAGTCCCTTTAACCTCCTGTTTGGCCCAGTTTGCAATTTCTGCGGAAGATGAACAGGAATAGCGAGAACCAATGAGAGGCTAGTTGGAGGTGTCTGGACGGGCAAATTTAACTCTCATTTCCCACCAGGAAGAGGAATTAACCAAAGGCTCAGCATGCCGGGCCGGAACCAGATTAGGGCCTGAAGCCATCCTGCGGTGTTGCGGCCAGGTCACAAGAAAGCGAGTTGAAGAAAGGAGCTCAGGGGCACTGTAATTCACAAAACTGCAGAGTTATAAATGACAGCTATCGTCCAAAAATAGACTGATGTAAGGCTGCCAAGAGGACTTGAAAGCGGGGCAGAATTGCAGGAAACCGATTTCAGGAGGTAGACTGGAATTGCATTGAAAGCATAGGAAAAGAGGCAGAACGTCCACAATGATGCACTTGGCCAAAAAGGGCGTATGCGTTTTTTCCTGAATATATTCAGGAAAAAACGCATACGCCCTTTTTGGCCAACCAAGCAAGCTTGCAAAGGAAATCTGCACTACAATGAAGTCTCACTTCCCCCCGGTCAAAAGGGCCATCTGAAAAAAGTGTAAAATCCAGAAAGGCAACAGGCCATTGAGAACTGGGAGCCTTGTTATGCTGATGGGCGGGATGTAAATTGCCAACAGACACTCGGGAGAAGTGTATGGTGTTTCCTGAAACATCTAAAAAACAAAGCAACAGAGCCTAGGGCACTTCCACTTATGGTCCTATAGCTTAGGGAAATTAAAATCAAAACGACAAGTCACCCCAAAGTTTGGAACGGCTCTGTTTACAAGAACCTCGTGTACAGTACAAGTTCAACATCGCAGAAAGTGAAAAATGGATAAAGAAGTTGTGGTATTCACTTACAAAGCAATATCACTCAGCAATGAAATCTGTGTCATCAGGCCCTTAGCAGCACAATGAGTGGATTCAGGTATGATGATTCTAACTGAAATAAGTCACACAGAAAAAGAAACATCATAAGATATCAGTAATACACGGAATGGAAACTTGGCTACACAGGAACTGAATTACAGAACAGAACAGGGTCTCAAATTTAGAATACCAACTTATGCTTGCTTAAGGGTAAAGGTGAGTTGGGGTGCTGCATAAAACCAGAGATTGAAATGAGCACAGATAAGGTTCCTTAAGCCAAATATGGAATAGACAAGAGCTACTCCTTGCTCAACGAAATGGACTCAACACCGCATATTAAACGCCTAAAATGTACCTGACTAGTAAGTATCTTAAAACCTATGGATTGCTATGTCTCCGAAAGAGAATCAAGCATGTGTACAGGGGCATAAACGCAGCAGTGATAGGATTGGAGAGGTTCGGTGAGCAAATGAAGACCCTTTGAAGTCATATTGCATGGTACCCATTCCACGGGTTTCAACTACCCAGGTTTAAGGTATTCTTCCCTCAGCTAAAACATGCATGTGGAACCTAGAGTATGATCAACCATGTGATCGGGAGACGTGTTCAAATATGTCTCAGTTTTCCTCCCCTGGTACTCGGGTGCAACATTCCAGACGCTTTACTAACACTCTCCCGACTTGGAGAGTCAGTCCCTTTAACCTCCTGTTTGGCCCAGTTTGCAATTTCTGCGGAAGATGAACAGGAATATCGAGAACCAATGAGAGACTAGCTGGAGGTGTCTGGACGGGCAAATTTAACTCTCATTTCCCACCAGGAAGAGGAATTAACCAAAGGCTCAGCGTGCCGTGCCAGAACCAGATTAGGGCCTGAAGCCATCCTGCGGTGTTGCGGCCAGGTCACAAGAAAGCGAGTTGAAGAAAGGAGCTCAGGGGCACTGTAATTCACAAACCTGCAGAGTTATAAATGACAGCTATCGTCCAAAAATAGACTGAAGTAAGGCTGCCAAGAGGACTTGAAAGCGCGGCAGAATTGCAGGAAACCGATTTCAGGAGGTAGACTGGAATTGCATTGAAAGCATAGGAAAAGAGGCAGAACGTCCACAATGATGCACTTGGCCAAAAAGGGCGTATGCGTTTTTTCCTGAATATATTCAGGAAAAAACGCATACGCCCTTTTTGGCCAACCAAGCAAGCTTGCAAAGGAAATCTGCACTACAATGAAGTCTCACTTCCCCCCCGTCAAAAGGGCCATCTGAAAAAAGTGTAAAATCCAGAAAGGCAGGACAGGCCATGGAGAACTGGGAGCCTTGTTATGCTGATGGGCGGGATGTAAATTGCCAACAACCACTCGGGAGAAGTGTATGGTGTTCCCTGAAACATCTAAAAAACAAAGCAACAGAACCTAGGGCACTTCAACTTATGGTCCTATAGCTTAGGGAAATTAAAATCAAAAAGATACAGCCACCCCAAAGTTTGGAACGGCTCTGTTTACAAGAACCTCGTTTACAGTACAAGTTCAACATCGCAGAAAGTGAAAAATGGATAAAGAAGTTGTGGTATTTACTTACAAAGCAATATCACTCAGCAATGAAATCTGTGTCATCAGGCCCTTAGCAGCACAATGAGTGGATTCAGGTATGATGATTCTAACTGAAATAAGTCACACAGAAAAAGAAACATCATAAGATATCAGTAATACACGGAATGTAAACTTGGCTACACAGGAACTGAATTACAGAACAGAACAGGGTCTCAAATTTAGAAAACCAACTTATGCTTGCTTAAGGGTAAAGGTGAGTTGTGGTGCTGCATAAAACCAGAGATTGAAATGAGCACAGATAAAGTTCCTTAAGTCAAATATGGAATAGACAAGAGCTACTCCTTGCTCAACGAAATGGACTCAACACCGCATATTAAACGTCTAAGAATGTACCTGACTAGTAAGTATCTTAAAACCTATGGATTGCTATGTCTCCGAAAGAGAATCAAGCATGTGTACAGGGGCATAAACGCAGCAGTGATAGGATTGGAGAGGTTCGGTAAGCAAATGAAGACCCTTTGAAGTCTTATTGCATGGTACCCATTACACGGGTCTTAACTCTCCAGGTTTAAGGTATTCTTCCTTCAGCTAAAACATGCATGTGGAACCTAGAGTATGATCAACCATGTGATCGGGAGACGTGTTCAAATATGTCTCAGTTTTCGTACCCTGGTACTCGGGTGCAACATTCCAGACGCTTTACTAACACTCTCCCGACTTGGAGAGTCAGCACCTTTAACCTCCTATTTGGCCCAGTTTGCAATTTCTGCGGAAGATGAACAGGAATAGCGAGAACCAATGAGAGACTAGCTGGAGGTGTCTGGACGGGCAAATTTAACTCTCATTTCCCACCAGGAAGAGGAAATAACCAAAGGCTCAGCGTGCCGTGCCGGAACCAGATTAGGGCCTGAAGCCATCCTGCGGTGTTGCGGCCAGCTCAAAAGAAAGCGAGTTGAAGAAAGGAGCTCAGGGGCACTGTAATTCACAAACCTGCAGAGTTATAAATGACAGCTATCGTCCAAAAATAGACTGAAGTAAGGCTGCCAAGAGGACTTGAAAGCGGGGCAGAATTGCAGGAAACCGATTTCAGGAGGTAGACTGGAATTGCATTGAAAGCATAGGAAAAGAGGCAGAACGTCCACAATGATGCACTTGGCCAAAAAGGGCGTATGCGTTTTTTCCTGAATATATTCAGGAAAAAACGCATACGCCCTTTTTGGCCAACCCAGCAAGCTTGCAAAGGAAATCTGCACTACAATGAAGTCTCACTTCCCCCCGGTCAAAAGGGCCATCGGAAAAAAGTGTAAAATCCAGAAAGGCAGGACAGGCCATGGAGAACTGGGAGCCTTGTTATGCTGATGGGCGGGATGTAAATTGCCAACAGACACTGGGGAGAAGTGTATGGTGTGTCCTGAAACATCTAAAAAACAAAGCAACAGAGCCTAGGGCACTGCCACTTATGGTCCTATAGCTTAGGGAAATTAAAATCAAAAAGACACAGCCACCCCAAAGTTTGGGACGCCTCTGTTTACAAGAACCTCGTTTACAGTACAAGTTCAACATCGCAGAAAGTGAAAAATGGATAAAGAAGTTGTGGTATTTACTTACAAAGCAATATCACTCAGCAATGAAATCTATGTCATCAGGCCGTTAGCATCACAATGAGTGGATTCAGGTATGATGATTCTAACTGAAATAAGTCACACAGAAAAAGAAACATCATAAGATATCAGTAATAAACGGAGTGTAAACTTGGCTACACAGGAACTGAATTACAGAACAGAACAGGGTCTCAAATTTAGAAAACCAACTTATGCTTGCTTAAGGGGAAAGGTGAGTTGGGGTGCTGCATAAAACCAGAGATTGAAATGAGCACAGATAAAGTTCCTTAAGTCAAATATGGAATAGACAAGAGCTACTCCTTGCTCAACGAAATGGACTCAACACCGCATATTAAACGCCTAAGAATGTACCTGACTAGTAAGTATCGTAAAACCTATGGATTGCTATGTCTCCAAAAGAGAATCAAGCATGTGTACAGGGGCATAAACGCAGCAGTGATAGGATTGGAGAGGTTCGGTGAGCAAATGAAGACCCTTTGAAGTCATATTGCATGGTACCCATTACACGGGTCTCAACTCTCCAGGTTTAAGGTATTCTTCCTTCAGCTAAAACATGCATGTGGAACCCAAGTATGATCAACCATGTGAACGGGTGACGTGTTCAAATATGTCTCAGTTTTCCTCCCCTGGTACTCGGGTGCAACATTCCAGACGCTTTACTAACGCTCTCCCGACTTGAAGAGTCAGTGCCTTTAACCTCCTGTTTGGCCCAGTTTGCAATTACTGCGGAAGTTGAACAGGAATAGGGAGAACCAATGAGAGACTAGCTGGAGGTGCCTGGACGGGCAAATTTAACTCTTATTTCCCACCAGGAAGAGGAATTAACCAAAGGCTCAGCGTGCCGTGCCGGAACCAGATTAGGGCCTGAAGCCATCCTACGGTGTTGCGGCCAGGTCACAAGAAAGCAAGTTGAAGAAAGGAGCTCAGGGGCACTGTAATTCACAAACCTGCAGAGTTATAAATGACAGCCATCGTCCAAAAATAGACTGAAGTAAGGCTGCCAAGAGGACTTGAAAGCAGGGCAGAATTGCAGGAAACCGATTTCAGGAGGTAGACTGGAATTGCATTGAAAGCATAGGAAAAGAGGCAGAACGTCCACAATGATGCACTTGGCCAAAAAGGGTGTATGCGTTTTTTCCTGAATATATTCAGGAAAAAACGCATACGCCCTTTTTGGCCAACCAAGCAAGCTTGCAAAGGAAATCTGCAATACAATGAAGTCTCACTTCCCCCCGGTCAAAAGGGCCATCTGAAAAACGTGTAAAATCCAGAAAGGCAGGACAGGCCATGGAGAACTGGGAGCCTTGTTATGCTGATGGGCGGGATGTAAATTGCCAACAGACACTGGGGAGAACTGTATGGTGTCTCCTGAAACATCTAAAAAACAAAGCAACAGAGCCTAGGGCACTTCCACTTATGGTCCTATAGCTTAGGGAAGTTAAAATCAAAAACACACAGCCACCCCAAAGTTTGGGACGCCTCTGTTTACAAGAACCTCGTTTACCGTACAAGATCAATATCACAGAAAGTGAAAAATGGATAAAGAACGTGTGGTACTTACGTACAATGCAGTATCACTCAGCAATGAAATCTATGTCATCAGGCCCGTAGCAGCATAATGAGTGCATTCAGGTACGATGATTCTAACTGAAATAAGTCACACAGAAAAAGAAACATCATAAGATATCACTAATACACGGAATGGAAACTTGGCTACACAGGAAAGGAATTACAGAACAGAACAGGGTCTCAAATTTAGAAAACCAACTTATGCTTGCTTAAGGGGAAAGGTGAGTTGGGGTGCTGCATAAAACCAGAGATTGAAATGAGCACAGATAAAGTTCCTTAAGCCAAATATGGAATATACAAGAGCTACTCCTTGCTCAACGAAATGGACTCAACACCGCATATTAAACGCCTAGGAATGTACCTGACTAGTAAGTATCTTAAAACCTATGGATTGCTATGTCTCCGAAAGAGAATCAAGGATGTGTACAGGGGCATAAACGCAGCAGTGATAGGATTGGAGAGGTTCGGTGAGCAAATGAAGACCCTTTGAAGTCATATTACATGGTACCCATTCCACGGGTTTCAACTACCCAGGTTTTAGGTATTCTTCCATCAGCTAAAACATGCATGTGGAACCCAGAGTATGATCAACCATGTGATCAGGAGACGTGTTCAAATATGTCTCAGTTTTCCTCCCCTGGTACTCGGGTGCAACATTCCAGACGCTTTACTAACACTCTCCCCACTTGGAGAGTCAGCGCCTTTAACCTCCTGTTTGGCCCAGTTTGCAATTTCTGCGGAAGATGAACAGGAATAGCGAGAACCAATGAGAGGCTAGCTGGAGGTGTCTGGACGGGCAAATTTAACTCTCATTTCCCAACAGGAAGAGGAAATAACCAAAGGCTCAGCGTGCCGTACCGGAACCAGATTAGGGCCTGAAGCCATCCTGCGGTGTTGCGGCCAGGTCACAAGAAAGCGAGTTGAAGAAAGGAGCTCAGGGGCACTGTAATTCACAAACCTGCAGAGTTATAAATGACAGCTATCGTCCAAAAATAGACTGAAGTAAGGCTGCCAAGAGGACTTGAAAGCGGGGCAGAATTGCAGGAAACCGATTGCAGGAGGTAGACTGGAATTGCATTGAAAGCATAGGAAAAGAGGCAGAACGTCCACAATGATGCACTTGGCCAAAAAGGGCGTATGCGTTTTTTCCTGAATATAATCAGGAAAAAACGCATACGCCCTTTTTGGCCAACCAAGCAAGCTTGCAAAGGAAATCTGCACTACAATGAAGTCTCACTTCCCCCCGGTCAAAAGGGCCATCTGAAAAAAGTGTAAAATCTAGAAAGGCAACAGGCCATTGAGAACTGGGAGCCTTGTTATGCTGATGGGCGGGATGTAAATTGTCAACAGACACTGGGGAGAACTGTATGGTGTCTCCTGAAACATCTAAAAAACAAAGCAACAGAGCCTAGGGCACTTCCACTTATGGTCCTATAGCTTAGGGAAGTTAAAATCAAAAACACACAGCCACCCCAAAGTTTGGGACGCCTCTGTTTACAAGAACCTCGTTTACCGTACAATATCAATATCACAGAAAGTGAATAATGGATAAAGAACGTGTGGTACTTACGTACAATGCAGTATCACTCAGCAATGAAATCTATGTCATCAGGCCCGTAGCAGCATAATGAGTAGATTCAGGTACGATGATTCTAACTGAAATAAGTCACACAGAAAAAGAAACATCATAAGATATCACTAATACACGGAATGTAAACTTGGCTACACAGGAACTGAATTCCAAAACAGAACAGGTTCTCAAATTTAGAAAACCAACTTATGCTTGCTTAAGGGGAAAGATGAGTTGGGTTGCTCCATAAAACCAGAGATTGAAATGAGCACAGATAAAGTTCCTTAAGCCAAATATGGAATAGACAAGAGCTACTCCTTGCTCAACGAAATGGACTCAACACCGCATATTAAACGCCTAAGAATGTACCTGACTAGTAAGTATCTTAAAACCTATGGATTGCTATGTCTCCGAAAGAGAATCAAGCATGTGTACAGGGGCATAAACGCAGCAGTGATAGGATTGGAGAGGTTCGGTGAGCAAATGAAGACCCTTTGAAGTCATATTGCATGGTACCCATTCCACGGGTTTCAACTACCCAGGTTTTAGGTATTCTTCCTTCAGCTAAAACATGCATGTGGAACCCAGAGTATGATCAACCATGCGATCAGGAGACGTGTTCAAATATGTCTCAGTTTTCCTCCCCTGGTACTCGGGTGCAACATTCCAGACGCTTTACTAACACTCTCCCCACTTGGAGAGTCAGCGCCTTTAACCTCCTGTTTGGCCCAGTTTGCAATTTCTGCGGAAGATGAACAGGAATAGCGAGAACCAATGAGAGGCTAGCTGGAGGTGTGTGGACGGGCAAATTTAACTCTTATTTCCCAACAGGAAGAGGAAATAACCAAAGGCTCAGCGTGCCGTACCGGAACCAGATTAGGGCCTGAAGCCATCCTGCGGTTTTGCGGCCAGCTCAAAAGAAAGCGAGTTGAAGAAAGGAGCTCAGGGGCACTGTAATTCACAAACCTGCAGAGTTATAAATGACAGCTATCGTCCAAAAATATACTGAAGTAAGGCTGCCAAGAGGACTTGAAAGCGGGGCAGAATTGCAGGAAACCGATTTCAGGAGGTAGACTGGAATTGCATTGAAAGCATAGGAAAAGAGGCAGAACGTCCACAATGATGCACTTGGCCAAAAAGGGCGTATGCGTTTTTTCCTGAATATATTCAGGAAAAAACGCATACGCCCTTTTTGGCCAACCAAGCAAGCTTGCAAAGGAAATCTGCACTAAAATGAAGTCTCACTTCCCCCCGGTCAAAAGGGCCATCTGAAAAAAGTGTAAAATCCAGAAAGGCAGGACAGGCCATGGAGAACTGGGAGCCTTGTTATGCTGATGGGCGGGATGTAAATTGCCAACAACCACTCGGGAGAAGTGTATGGTGTTTCCAGAAACATCTAAAAAACAAAGCAACAGAACCTAGGGCACTTCCAATTATGGTCCTATAGCTTAGGGAAATTAAAATCAAAAAGACACAGCCACCCCAAAGTTTGGAACGGCTCTGTTTACAAGAACCTCGTTTACAGTACAAGTTCAACATCGCAGAAAGTGAAAAATGGATAAAGAAGTTGTGGTATTTACTTACAAAGCAATATCACTCAGCAATGAAATCTGTGTCATCAAGCCCTTAGCAGCACAATGAGTGGATTCAGGTATGATGATTCTAACTGAAATAAGTCACACAGAAAAAGAAACATCATAAGATATCAGTAATACACGGAATGTAAACTTGGCTACACAGGAACTGAATTACAGAACAGAACAGGGTCTCAAATTTAGAAAACCAACTTATTCTTGCTTAAGGGTAAAGGTGAGTTGGGGTGCTGCATAAAACCAGAGATTGAAATGAGCACAGATAAAGTTCCTTAAGCCAAATATGGAATAGACAAGAGCTACTCCTTGCTCAACGAAATGGACTCAACACCCCATATTAAACTCCTAAGAATGTACCTGACTAGTAAGTATCTTAAAACCTATGGATTGCTATGTCTCCGAAAGAGAATCAAGCATGTGTACAGGGCCATAAACGCAGCAGTGATAGGATTGGAGAGGTTCGGTGAGCAAATGAAGACCCTTTGAAGTCATATTGCATGGTACCCATTCCACGGGTTTCAACTACCCAGGTTTAAGGTATTCTTCCTTCAGCTAAAACATGCATGTGGAACCTAGAGTATGATCAACCATGTGATCGGGAGACGTGTTCAAATATGTCTCAGTTTTCCTCCCCTGGTACTCGGGTGCAACATTCCAGACGCTTTAATAACACTCTCCCCACTTGGAGAGTCAGTCCCTTTAACCTCCTGTTTGGCCCAGTTTGCAATTTCTGTGGAAGATGAACAGGAATAGCGAGAACCAATGAGAGGCTAGCTGGAGGTGTCTGGACGGGCAAATTTAACTCTCATTTCCCACCAGGAAGAGGAATTAACCAAAGGCTCAGCATGCCGGGCCGGAACCAGATTAGGGCCTGAAGCCATCCTGCGGTGTTGCGGCCAGGTCACAAGAAAGCGAGTTGAAGAAAGGAGCTCAGGGGCACTGTAATTCACAAACCTGCAGAGTTATAAATGACAGCTATCGTCCAAAAATAGACTGAAGTAAGGCTGCCAAGAGGACTTGAAAGCGGGGCAGAATTGCAGGAAACCGATTTCAGGAGGTAGACTGAAATTGCATTGAAAGCATAGGAAAAGAGGCAGAACGTCCACAATGATGCACTTGGCCAAAAAGGGCGTATGCGTTTTTTCCTGAATATATTCAGGAAAAAACGCATACGCCCTTTTTGGCCAACCAAGCAAGCTTGCAAAGGAAATCTGCACTACAATGAAGTCTCACTTCCCCCCGGTCAAAAGGGCCATCTGAAAAAAGTGTAAAATCCAGAAAGGCAGGACAGGCCATGGAGAACTGGGAGCCTTGTTATGCTGATGGGCGGGATGTAAATTGCCAACAGACACTCGGGAGAAGTGTATGGTGTTTCCTGAAACATCTAAAACACAAAGCAACAGAGCCTAGGGCACTGCCACTTATGGTCCTATAGCTTAGGGAAATTAAAATCAAAAAGACACAGCCACCCCAAAGTTTGGGACGCCTCTGTTTACAAGAACCTCGTTTACAGTACAAGTTCAACATCGCAGAAAGTGAAAAATGGATAAAGAAGTTGTGGTATTTACTTACAAAGCAATATCACTCAGCAATGAAATCTATGTCATCAGGCCCTTAGCAGAACAATGAGTGGATTCAGGTATGATGATTCTAACTGAAATAAGTCACACAGAAAAAGAAACATCATAAGATATCAGTAATACACGGAATGTAAACTTGGCTACACAGGAACTGAATTACAGAACAGAACAGGGTCTCAAATTTAGAAAACCAACTTATGCTTGCTTAAGGGTAAAGGTGAGGTGGGGTGCTGCATAAAACCAGAGATTGAAATGAGCACAGATAAAGTTCCTTAAGTCAAATATGGAATAGACAAGAGCTACTCCTTGCTCAACGAAATGGACTCAACACCGCATATTAAACGCCTAAGAATGTACCTGACTAGTAAGTATCGTAAAACCTATGGATTGCTATGTCTCCAAAAGAGAATCAAGCATGTGTACAGGGGCATAAACGCAGCAGTGATAGGATTGGAGAGGTTCGGTGAGCAAATGAAGACCCTTTGAAGTCATATTGCATGGTACCCTTTACACGGGTCTCAACTCTCCAGGTTTAAGGTATTCTTCCTTCAGCTAAAACATGCATGTGGTACCCAAGTATGATCAACCATGTGAACGGGAGACGTGTTCAAATATGTCTCAGTTTTCCTCCCCTGGTACTCGGGTGCAACATTCCAGACGCTTTACTAACAGTCTCCCCACTTGGAGAGTCAGTCCCTTTAACCTCCTGTTTGGCCCAGTTTGCAATTTCTGCGGAAGATGAACAGGAATAGCGAGAACCAATGAGAGGCTAGCTGGAGGTGTCTGGACGTGCAAATTTAACTCTCATTTCCCACCAGGAAGAGGAAATAACCAAAGGCTCAGCGTGCCGTACCGGAACCAGATTAGGGCCTGAAGCCATCCTGCGGTGTTGCGGCCAGCTCAAAAGAAAGCGAGTTGAAGAAAGGAGCTCAGGGGCACTGTAATTCACAAACCTGCAGAGTTATAAATGACAGCTATCGTCCAAAAATAGACTGAAGTAAGGCTGCCAAGAGAACTTGAAAGCGGGGCAGAATTGCAGGAAACCGATTGCAGGAGGTAGACTGGAATTGCATTGAAAGCATAGGAAAAGAGGCAGAACGTCCACAATGATGCACTTGGCCAAGAAGGGCGTATGCGTTTTTTCCTGAATATATTCAGGAAAAAACGCATACGCCCTTTTTGGCCAACCAAGCAAGCTTGCAAAGGAAATCTGCACTACAATGAAGTCTCACTTCCCCCCGGTCAAAAGGGCCATCTGAAAAAAGTGTAAAATCCAGAAAGGCAGGACAGGCCATGGAGAACTGGGAGCCTTGTTATGCTGATGGGCGGGATGTAAATTGCCAACAGACACTCGGGAGAAGTGTATGGTGTTTCCTGAAACATCTAAAAAACAAAGCAACAGAGCCTAGGGCACTTCCACTTATGGTCCTATAGCTTAGGGAAATTAAAATCAAAAAGACACAGCCACCCCAAAGTTTGGAACGGCTCTGTTTACAAGAACCTCGTTTACAGTACAAGTTCAACATCGCAGAAAGTGAAAAATGGATAAAGAACTTGTGGTACTTACGTACAATGCAGTATCACTCAGCAATGAAATCTATGTCATCAGGCCCGTAGCAGCATAATGAGTAGATTCAGGTACGATGATTCTAACTGAAATAAGTCACACAGAAAAAGAAACATCATAAGATATCACTAATACACGAAATGTAAACTTGGCTACACAGGAACTGAATTCCAAAACAGAACAGGTTCTCAAATTTAGAAAACCAACTTATGCTTGCTTAAGGGGAAAGGTGAGTTGGGTTGCTGCATAAAACCAGAGATTGAAATGAGCACAGATAAAGTTCCTTAAGCCAAATATGGAATAGACAAGAGCTACTCCTTGCTCAACGAAATGGACTCAACACCGCATATTAAACGCCTAAGAATGTACCTGACTAGTAAGTATCTTACAACCTATGGATTGCTATGTCTCCGAAAGAGAATCAAGCATGTGTACAGGGGCATAAACGCAGCAGTGATAGGATTGGAGAGGTTCGGTGAGCAAATGAAGACCCTTTGAAGTCATATTGCATGGTACCCATTCCACGGGTTTCAACTACCCAGGTTTTAGGTATTCTTCCTTCAGCTAAAACATGCATGTGGAACCCAGAGTATGATCAACCATGTGATCGGGAGACGTGTTCAAATATGTCTCAGTTTTCCTCCCCTGGTACTCGGGTGCAACATTCCAGACGCTTTACTAACACTCTCCCCACTTGGAGAGTCAGCGCCTTTAACCTCCTGTTTGGCACAGTTTGCAATTTCTGCGGAAGATGAACAGGAATAGCGAGAACCAATGAGAGGCTAGCTGGAGGTGTCTGGACGGGCAAATTTAACTCTCATATCCCAACAGGAAGAGGAAATAACCAAAGGCTCAGCGTGCCGTACCGGAACCAGATTAGGGCCTGAAGTCATCCTGCGGTGTTGCGGCCACCTCAAAAGAAACCGAGTTGAAGAAAGGAGCGCAGGGGCACTGTAATTCACAAACCTGCAGAGTTATAAATGTCAGCTATCGTCCAAAAATAGACTGAAGTAAGGCTGCCAAGAGGACTTGAAAGCTGGGCAGAATTGCAGGAAACCGATTTCAGGAGGTAGACTGGAATTGCATTGAAAGCATAGGAAAAGAGGCAGAACGTCCACAATGATGCACTTGGCCAAAAAGGGCGTATGCGTTTTTTCCTGAATATATTCAGGAAAAAACGCATACGCCCTTTTTGGCCAACCAAGCAAGCTTGCAAAGGAAATCTGCACTACAATGAAGTCTCACTTCCCCCCGGTCAAAAGGGCCATCTGAAAAAAGTGTAAAATCCAGAAAGGCAGGACAGGCCATGGAGAACTGGGAGCCTTGTTATGCTGATGGGCGGGATGTAAATTGCCAACAACCACTCGGGAGAAGTGTATGGTGTTTCCTGAAACATCTAAAAAACAAAGCAACAGAACCTAGGGCACTTCCACTTATGGTCCTATAGCTTAGGGAAATTAAAATCAGAAAGACACAGCCACCCCAAAGTTTGGAACGGCTCTGTTTACAAGAACCTCGTTTACAGTAAAAGTTCAACATCGCAGAAAGTGAAAAATGGATAAAGAAGTTGTGGTATTTACTTACAAAGCAATATCACTCAGCAATGAAATCTGTGTCATCAGGCCTTTAGCAGCACAATGAGTGGATTCAGGTATGATGATTGTAACTGAAATAAGTCACACAGAAAAAGAAACATCATAAGATATCAGTAATACACGGAATGTAAACTTGGCTACACAGGAACTGAATTAGAGAACAGAACAGGGTCTCAAATTTAGAAAACCAACTTATTCTTGCTTAAGGGGAAAGGTGAGTTGGGGTGCTGCATAAAACCAGAGATTGAAATGAGCACAGATAAAGTTCCTTAAGCCAAATATGGAATAGACAAGAGCTACTCCTTGCTCAACAAAATGGACTCAACACCCCATATTAAACGCCTAAGAATGTACCTGACTAGTAAGTATCTTAAAACCTATGGATTGCTATGTCTCCAAAAGAGAATCAAGCATGTGTACAGGGGCATAAACGCAGCAGTGCTAGGATTGGAGAGGTTCGGTGAGCAAATGAAGACCCTTTGAAGTCATATTGCATGGTACCCATTCCACAGGTTTCAACTATCCAGGTTTAAGGTATTCTTCCTTCAGCTAAAACATGCATGTGGAAGCTAGAGTATGATCAACCATGTGATCGGGAGACGTGTTCAAATATGTCTCAGTTTTCCTCCCCTGGTACTCGGGTGCAACATTCCAGACGCTTTACTAACACTCTCCCCACTTGGAGAGTCAGTCCCTTTAACCTCCTGTTTGGCCCAGTTTGCAATTTCTGCGGAAGATGAACAGGAATAGCGAGAACCAATGAGAGGCTAGCTGGAGGTGTCTGGACGGGCAAATTTAACTCTCATTTCCCACCAGGAAGAGGAATTAACCAAAGACTCAGCATACCGTGCCGGAACCAGATTAGGGCCTGAAGCCATCCTGCGGTGTTGCGGCCAGGTCACAAGAAAGCGAGTTGAAGAAAGGAGCTCAGGGGCACTGTAATTCACAAACCTGCAGAGTTATAAATGACAGCTATCGTCCAAAAATAGACTGAAGTAAGGCTGCCAAGAGGACTTGAAAGCGGGGCAGAATTGCAGGAAACCGATTTCAGGAGGTAGACTGGAATTGCATTGAAAGCATAGGAAAAGAGGCAGAACGTCCACCATGATGCACTTGGCCAAAAAGGGCGTATGCGTTTTTTCCTGAATATAATCAGGAAAAAACGCATACGCCCTTTTTGGCCAACCAAGCAAGCTTGCAAAGGAAATCTGCACTACAATGAAGTCTCACTTCCCCCCCGGTCAAAAGGGCCATCTGAAAAAAGTGTAAAATCCAGAAAGGCAACAGGCCATTGAGAACTGGGAGCCTTGTTATGCTGATGGGCGGGATGTAAATTGCCAACAGACACTCGGGAGAACTGTATGGTGTCTCCTGAAACATCTAAAAAACAAAGCAACAGAGCCTAGGGCACTTCCACTTATGGTCCTATAGCTTAGGGAAATTAAAATCAAAAAGACACAGCCACCCCAAAGTTTGGAACGGCTCTGTTTACAAGAACCTCGTTTACAGTACAAGTTCAACATTGCAGAAAGTGAAAAATGGATAAAGAACTTGTGGTACTTACGTACAATGCAGTATCACTCAGCAATGAAATCTATGTCATCAGGCCCGTAGCAGCATAATGAGTAGATTCAGGTACGATGATTCTAACTGAAATAAGTCACACAGAAAAAGAAACATCATAAGATATCACTAATACACGGAATGTAAACTTGGCTAAACAGGAACTGAATTCCAAAACAGAACAGGTTCTCAAATTTAGAAAACCAACTTATGCTTGCTTAAGGGGAAAGGTGAGTTGGGTTGCTGCATAAAACCAGAGATTGAAATGAGCACAGATAAAGTTCCTTAAGCCAAATATGGAATAGACAAGAGCTACTCCTTGCTCAACGAAATGGACTCAACACCGCATATTAAACGCCTAAGAATGTACCTGACTAGTAAGTATCTTAAAACCTATGGATTGCTATGTCTCTGAAAGAGAATCAAGCATGTGTACAGGGGCATAAACGCAGCAGTGATAGGATTGGAGAGGTTCGGTGAGCAAATGAAGACCCTTTGAAGTCATATTGCATGGTACCCATTCCACGGGTTTCAACTACCCAGGTTTTAGGTATTCTTCCTTCAGCTAAAACATGCATGTGGAACCCAGAGTATGATCAACCATGCGATCAGGAGACGTGTTCAAATATGTCTCAGTTTTCCTCCCCTGGTACTCGGGTGCAACATTCCAGACGCTTTACTAACACTCTCCCCACTTGGAGAGTCAGCGCCTTTAACCTCCTGTTTGGCCCAGTTTGCAATTTCTGCGGAAGATGAACAGGAATAGCGAGAACCAATGAGAGGCTAGCTGGAGGTGTCTGGACGGGCAAATTTAACTCTTATTTCCCAACAGGAAGAGGAAATAACCAAAGGCTCAGCGTGCCGTACCGGAACCAGATTAGGGCCTGAAGCCATCCTGCGGTTTTGCGGCCAGCTCAAAAGAAAGCGAGTTGAAGAAAGGAGCTCAGGGGCACTGTAATTCACAAACCTGCAGAGTTATAAATGACAGCTATCGTCCAAAAATATACTGAAGTAAGGCTGCCAAGAGGACTTGAAAGCGGGGCAGAATTGCAGGAAACCGATTTCAGGAGGTAGACTGGAATTGCATTGAAAGCATAGGAAAAGAGGCAGAACGTCCACAATGATGCACTTGGCCAAAAAGGGCGTATGCGTTTTTTCCTGAATATATTCAGGAAAAAACGCATACGCCCTTTTTGGACAACCAAGCAAGCTTGCAAAGGAAATCTGCACTACAATGAAGTCTCACTTCCCCCCGGTCAAAAGGGCCATCTGAAAAAAGTGTAAAATCCAGAAAGGCAGGACAGGCCATGGAGAACTGGGAGCCTTGTTATGCTGATGGGCGGGATGTAAATTGCCAACAGACACTCGGGAGAAGTGTATGGTGTTTCCTGAAACATCTAAAACACAAAGCAACAGAGCCTAGGGCACTGCCACTTATGGTCCTATAGCTTAGGGAAATTAAAATCAAAAAGACACAGCCACCCCAAAGTTTGGGACGCCTCTGTTTACAAGAACCTCGTTTACAGTACAAGTTCAACATCGCAGAAAGTGAAAAATGGATAAAGAAGTTGTGGTATTTACTTACAAAGCAATATCACTCAGCAATGAAATCTATGTCATCAGGCCCTTAGCAGAACAATGAGTGGATTCAGGTATGATGATTCTAACTGAAATAAGTCACACAGAAAAAGAAACATCATAAGATATCAGTAATACACGGAATGTAAACTTGGCTACACAGGAACTGAATTACAGAACAGAACAGGGTCTCAAATTTAGAAAACCAACTTATGCTTGCTTAAGGGTAAAGGTGAGGTGGGGTGCTGCATAAAACCAGAGATTGAAATGAGCACAGATAAAGTTCCTTAAGTCAAATATGGAATAGACAAGAGCTACTCCTTGCTCAACGAAATGGACTCAACACCGCATATTAAACGCCTAAGAATGTACCTGACTAGTAAGTATCGTAAAACCTATGGATTGCTATGTCTCCAAAAGAGAATCAAGCATGTCTACAGGGGCATAAACGCAGCAGTGATAGGATTGGAGAGGTTCGGTGAGCAAATGAAGACCCTTTGAAGTCATATTGCATGGTACCCATTACACGGGTCTCAACTCTCCAGGTTTAAGGTATTCTTCCTTCAGCTAGAACATGCATGTGGTACCCAAGTATGATCAACCATGTGAACGGGAGACGTGTTCAAATATGTCTCAGTTTTCCTCCCCTGGTACTCGGGTGCAACATTCCAGACGCTTTACTAACAGTCTCCCCACTTGGAGAGTCAGCGCCTTTAACCTCCTGTTTGGCCCAGTTTGCAATTTCTGCGGAAGATGAACAGGAATAGCGAGAACCAATGAGAGGCTAGCTGGAGGTGTCTGGACGTGCAAATTTAACTCTCATTTCCCACCAGGAAGAGGAAATAACCAAAGGCTCAGCGTGCCGTACCGGAACCAGATTAGGGCCTGAAGCCATCCTGCGGTGTTGCGGCCAGCTCAAAAGAAAGCGAGTTGAAGAAAGGAGCTCAGGGGCACTGTAATTCACAAACCTGCAGAGTTATAAATGACAGCTATCGTCCAAAAATAGACTGAAGTAAGGCTGCCAAGAGAACTTGAAAGCGGGGCAGAATTGCAGGAAACCGATTGCAGGAGGTAGACTGGAATTGCATTGAAAGTATAGGAAAAGAGGCAGAACGTCCACAATGATGCACTTGGCCAAGAAGGGCGTATGCGTTTTTTCCTGAATATATTCAGGAAAAAACGCATACGCCCTTTTTGGCCAACCAAGCAAGCTTGCAAAGGAAATCTGCACTACAATGAAGTCTCACTTCCCCCCGGTCAAAAGGGCCATCTGAAAAAAGTGTAAAATCCAGAAAGGCAGGACAGGCCATGGAGAACTGGGAGCCTTGTTATGCTGATGGGCGGGATGTAAATTGCCAACAGACACTCGGGAGAAGTGTATGGTGTTTCCTGAAACATCTAAAAAACAAAGCAACAGAGCCTAGGGCACTTCCACTTATGGTCCTATAGCTTAGGGAAATTAAAATCAAAAAGACACAGCCACCCCAAAGTTTGGAATGGCTCTGTTTACAAGAACCTCGTTTACAGTACAAGTTCAACATCGCAGAAAGTGAAAAATGGATAAAGAACTTGTGGTACTTACGTACAATGCAGTATCACTCAGCAATGAAATCTATGTCATCAGGCCCGTAGCAGCATAATGAGTAGATTCAGGTACGATGATTCTAACTGAAATAAGTCACACAGAAAAAGAAACATCATAAGATATCACTAATACACGAAATGTAAACTTGGCTACACAGGAACTGAATTCCAAAACAGAACAGGTTCTCAAATTTAGAAAACCAACTTATGCTTGCTTAAGGGGAAAGGTGAGTTGGGTTGCTGCATAAAACCAGAGATTGAAATGAGCACAGATAAAGTTCCTTAAGCCAAATATGGAATAGACAAGAGCTACTCCTTGCTCAACGAAATGGACTCAACACCGCATATTAAACGCCTAAGAATGTACCTGACTAGTAAGTATCTTACAACCTATGGATTGCTATGTCTCCGAAAGAGAATCAAGCATGTGTACAGGGGCATAAACGCAGCAGTGATAGGATTGGAGAGGTTCGGTGAGCAAATGAAGACCCTTTGAAGTCATATTGCATGGTACCCATTCCACGGGTTTCAACTACCCAGGTTTTAGGTATTCTTCCTTCAGCTAAAACATGCATGTGGAACCCAGAGTATGATCAACCATGTGATCGGGAGACGTGTTCAAATATGTCTCAGTTTTCCTCCCCTGGTACTCGGGTGCAACATTCCAGACGATTTACTAACACTCTCCCCACTTGGAGAGTCAGCGCCTTTAACCTCCTGTTTGGCACAGTTTGCAATTTCTGCGGAAGATGAACAGGAATAGCGAGAACCAATGAGAGGCTAGCTGGAGGTGTCTGGACGGGCAAATTTAACTCTCATATCCCAACAGGAAGAGGAAATAACCTAAGGCTCAGCGTGCCGTACCGGAACCAGATTAGGGCCTGAAGTCATCCTGCGGTGTTGCGGCCACCTCAAAAGAAACCGAGTTGAAGAAAGGAGCGCAGGGGCACTGTAATTCACAAACCTGCAGAGTTATAAATGTCAGCTATCGTCCAAAAATAGACTGAAGTAAGGCTGCCAAGAGGACTTGAAAGCGGGGCAGAATTGCAGGAAACCGATTTCAGGAGGTAGACTGGAATTGCATTGAAAGCATAGGAAAAGAGGCAGAACGTCCACAATGATGCACTTGGCCAAAAAGGGCGTATGCGTTTTTTCCTGAATATATTCAGGAAAAAACGCATACGCCCTTTTTGGCCAACCAAGCAAGCTTGCAAAGGAAATCTGCACTACAATGAAGTCTCACTTCCCCCCGGTCAAAAGGGCCATCTGAAAAAAGTGTAAAATCCAGAAAGGCAGGACAGGCCATGGAGAACTGGGAGCCTTGTTATGCTGATGGGCGGGATGTAAATTGCCAACAACCACTCGGGAGAAGTGTATGGTGTTTCCAGAAACATCTAAAAAACAAAGCAACAGAACCTAGGGCACTTCCACTTATGGTCCTATAGCTTAGGGAAATTAAAATCAGAAAGACACAGCCACCCCAAAGTTTGGAACGGCTCTGTTTACAAGAACCTCGTTTACAGTAAAAGTTCAACATCGCAGAAAGTGAAAAATGGATAAAGAAGTTGTGGTATTTACTTACAAAGCAATATCACTCAGCAATGAAATCTGTGTCATCAGGCCCTTAGCAGCACAATGAGTGGACTCAGGTATGATGATTCTAACTGAAATAAGTCACACAGAAAAAGAAACATCATAAGATATCAGTAATACACGGAATGTAAACTTGGCTACACAGGAACTGAATTAGAGAACAGAACAGGGTCTCAAATTTAGAAAACCAACTTATTCTTGCTTAAGGGGAAAGGTGAGTTGGGGTGCTGCATAAAACCAGAGATTGAAATGAGCACAGATAAAGTTCCTTAAGCCAAATATGGAATAGACAAGAGCTACTCCTTGCTCAACAAAATGGACTCAACACCCCATATTAAACGCCTAAGAATGTACCTGACTAGTAAGTATCTTAAAACCTATGGATTGCTATGTCTCCAAAAGAGAATCAAGCATGTGTACAGGGGCATAAACGCAGCAGTGCTAGGATTGGAGAGGTTCGGTGAGCAAATGAAGACCCTTTGAAGTCATATTGCATGGTACCCATTCCACGGGTTTCAACTATCCAGGTTTAAGGTATTCTTCCTTCAGCTAAAACATGCATGTGGAACCTAGAGTATGATCAACCATGTGATCGGGAGACGTGTTCAAATATGTCTCAGTTTTCCTCCCCTGGTACTCGGGTGCAACATTCCAGACGCTTTACTAACACTCTCCCCACTTGGAGAGTCAGTCCCTTTAACCTCCTGTTTGGCCCAGTTTGCAATTTCTGCGGAAGATGAACAGGAATAGTGAGAACCAATGAGAGGCTAGCTGGAGGTGTCTGGACGGGCAAATTTAACTCTCATTTCCCACCAGGAAGAGGAATTAACCAAAGGCTCAGCATGCCGGGCCGGAACCAGATTAGGGCCTGAAGCCATCCTGCGGTGTTGCGGCCAGGTCACAAGAAAGCGAGTTGAAGAAAGGAGCTCAGGGGCACTGTAATTCACAAACCTGCAGAGTTATAAATGACAGCTATCGTCCAAAAATAGACTGAAGTAAGGCTGCCAAGAGGACTTGAAAGCGGGGCAGAATTGCAGGAAACCGATTTCAGGAGGTAGACTGGAATTGCATTGAAAGCATAGGAAAAGAGGCAGAACGTCCACCATGATGCACTTGGCCAAAAAGGGCGTATGCGTTTTTTCCTGAATATAATCAGGAAAAAACGCATACGCCCTTTTTGGCCAACCAAGCAAGCTTGCAAAGGAAATCTGCACTACAATGAAGTCTCACTTCCCCCCGGTCAAAAGGGCCATCTGAAAAAAGTGTAAAATCCAGAAAGGCAACAGGCCATTGAGAACTGGGAGCCTTGTTATGCTGATGGGCGGGATGTAAATTGCCAACAGACACTCGGGAGAACTGTATGGTGTCTCCTGAAACATCTAAAAAACAAAGCAACAGAACCTAGGGCACTTCCACTTATGGTCCTATAGCTTAGGGAAATTAAAATCAAAAAGACACAGCCACCCCAAAGTTTGGAACGGCTCTGTTTACAAGAACCTCGTTTACAGTACAAGTTCAACATTGCAGAAAGTGAAAAATGGATAAAGAACTTGTGGTACTTACGTACAATGCAGTATCACTCAGCAATGAAATCTATGTCATCAGGCCCGTAGCAGCATAATGAGTAGATTCAGGTACGATGATTCTAACTGAAATAAGTCACACAGAAAAAGAAACATCATAAGATATCACTAATACACGGAATGTAAACTTGGCTACACAGGAACTGAATTCCAAAACAGAACAGGTTCTCAAATTTAGAAAACCAACTTATGCTTGCTTAAGGGGAAAGGTGAGTTGGGTTGCTGCATAAAACCAGAGATTGAAATGAGCACAGATAAATTTCCTTAAGCCAAATATGGAATAGACAAGAGCTACTCCTTGCTCAACGAAATGGACTCAACACCGCATATTAAACGCCTAAGAATGTACCTGACTAGTAAGTATCTTAAAACCTATGGATTGCTATGTCTCTGAAAGAGAATCAAGCATGTGTACAGGGGCATAAACGCAGCAGTGATAGGATTGGAGAGGTTCGGTGAGCAAATGAAGACCCTTTGAAGTCATATTGCATGGTACCCATTCCACGGGTTTCAACTACCCAGGTTTTAGGTATTCTTCCTTCAGCTAAAACATGCATGTGGAACCCAGAGTATGATCAACCATGCGATCAGGAGACGTGTTCAAATATGTCTCAGTTTTCCTCCCCTGGTACTCGGGTGCAACATTCCAGACGCTTTACTAACACTCTCCCCACTTGGAGAGTCAGCGCCTTTAACCTCCTGTTTGGCCCAGTTTGCAATTTCTGCGGAAGATGAACAGGAATAGCGAGAACCAATGAGAGGCTAGCTGGAGGTGTCTGGACGGGCAAATTTAACTCTTATTTCCCAACAGGAAGAGGAAATAACCAAAGGCTCAGCGTGCCGTACCGGAACCAGATTAGGGCCTGAAGCCATCCTGCGGTTTTGCGGCCAGCTCAAAAGAAAGCGAGTTGAAGAAAGGAGCTCAGGGGCACTGTAATTCACAAACCTGCAGAGTTATAAATGACAGCTATCGTCCAAAAATATACTGAAGTAAGGCTGCCAAGAGGACTTGAAAGCGGGGCAGAATTGCAGGAAACCGATTTCAGGAGGTAGACTGGAATTGCATTGAAAGCATAGGAAAAGAGGCAGAACGTCCACAATGATGCACTTGGCCAAAAAGGGCGTATGCGTTTTTTCCTGAATATATTCAGGAAAAAACGCATACGCCCTTTTTGGCCAACCAAGCAAGCTTGCAAAGGAAATCTGCACTACAATGAAGTCTCACTTCCCCCCGGTCAAAAGGGCCATCTGAAAAAAGTGTAAAATCCAGAAAGGCAGGACAGGCCATGGAGAACTGGGAGCCTTGTTATGCTGATGGGCGGGATGTAAATTGCCAACAACCACTCGGGAGAAGTGTATGGTGTTTCCAGAAACATCTAAAAAACAAAGCAACAGAACCTAGGGCACTTCCAATTATGGTCCTATAGCTTAGGGAAATTAAAATCAAAAAGACACAGCCACCCCAAAGTTTGGAACGGCTCTGTTTACAAGAACCTCGTTTACAGTACAAGTTCAACATCGCAGAAAGTGAAAAATGGATAAAGAAGTTGTGGTATTTACTTACAAAGCAATATCACTCAGCAATGAAATCTGTGTCATCAAGCCCTTAGCAGCACAATGAGTGGATTCAGGTATGATGATTCTAACTGAAATAAGTCACACAGAAAAAGAAACATCATAAGATATCAGTAATACACGGAATGTAAACTTGGCTACACAGGAACTGAATTACAGAACAGAACAGGGTCTCAAATTTAGAAAACCAACTTATGCTTGCTTAAGGGTAAAGGTGAGTTGGGGTGCTGCATAAAACCAGAGATTGAAATGAGCACAGATAAAGTTCCTTAAGCCAAATATGGAATAGACAAGAGCTACTCCTTGCTCAACGAAATGGACTCAACACCCCATATTAAACTCCTAAGAATGTACCTGACTAGTAAGTATCTTAAAACCTATGGATTGCTATGTCTCCGAAAGAGAATCAAGCATGTGTACAGGGCCATAAACGCAGCAGTGATAGGATTGGAGAGGTTCGGTGAGCAAATGAAGACCCTTTGAAGTCATATTGCATGGTACCCATTCCATGGGTTTCAACTACCCAGGTTTAAGGTATTCTTCCTTCAGCTAAAATATGCATGTGGAACCTAGAGTATGATCAACCATGTGATCGGGAGACGTGTTCAAATATGTCTCAGTTTTCCTCCCCTGGTACTCGGGTGCAACATTCCAGACGCTTTACTAACACTCTCCCCACTTGGAGAGTCAGTCCCTTTAACCTCCTGTTTGGCCCAGTTTGCAATTTCTGTGGAAGATGAACAGGAATAGCGAGAACCAATGAGAGGCTAGCTGGAGGTGTCTGGACGGGCAAATTTAACTCTCATTTCCCACCAGGAAGAGGAATTAACCAAAGGCTCAGCATGCCGGGCCGGAAGCAGATTAGGGCCTGAAGCCATCCTGCGGTGTTGCGGCCAGGTCACAAGAAAGCGAGTTGAAGAAAGGAGCTCAGGGGCACTGTAATTCACAAACCTGCAGAGTTATAAATGACAGCTATCGTCCAAAAATAGACTGAAGTAAGGCTGCCAAGAGGACTTGAAAGCGGGGCAGAATTGCAGGAAACCGATTTCAGGAGGTAGACTGAAATTGCATTGAAAGCATAGGAAAAGAGGCAGAACGTCCACAATGATGCACTTGGCCAAAAAGGGCGTATGCGTTTTTTCCTGAATATATTCAGGAAAAAACGCATACGCCCTTTTTGGCCAACCAAGCAAGCTTGCAAAGGAAATCTGCACTACAATGAAGTCTCACTTCCCCCCAGTCAAAAGGGCCATCTGAAAAAAGTGTAAAATCCAGAAAGGCAGGACAGGCCATGGAGAACTGGGAGCCTTGTTATGCTGATGGGCGGGATGTAAATTGCCAACAGACACTCGGGAGAAGTGTATGGTGTTTCCTGAAACATCTAAAACACAAAGCAACAGAGCCTAGGGCACTGCCACTTATGGTCCTATAGCTTAGGGAAATTAAAATCAAAAAGACACAGCCACCCCAAAGTTTGGGACGCCTCTGTTTACAAGAACCTCGTTTACAGTACAAGTTCAACATCGCAGAAAGTGAAAAATGGATAAAGAAGTTGTGGTATTTACTTACAAAGCAATATCACTCAGCAATGAAATCTATGTCATCAGGCCCTTAGCAGAACAATGAGTGGATTCAGGTATGATGATTCTAACTGAAATAAGTCACACAGAAAAAGAAACATCATAAGATATCAGTAATACACGGAATGTAAACTTGGCTACACAGGAACTGAATTACAGAACAGAACAGGGTCTCAAATTTAGAAAACCAACTTATGCTTGCTTAAGGGGAAAGGTGAGGTGGGGTGCTGCATAAAACCAGAGATTGAAATGAGCACAGATAAAGTTCCTTAAGTCAAATATGGAATAGACAAGAGCTACTCCTTGCTCAACGAAATGGACTCAACACCGCATATTAAACGCCTAAGAATGTACCTGACTAGTAAGTATCGTAAAACCTATGGATTGCTATGTCTCCAAAAGAGAATCAAGCATGTGTACAGGGGCATAAACGCAGCAGTGATAGGATTGGAGAGGTTCGGTGAGCAAATGAAGACCCTTTGAAGTAATATTGCATGGTACCCATTACACGGGTCTCAACTCTCCAGGTTTAAGGTATTCTTCCTTCAGCTAGAACATGCATGTGGTACCCAAGTATGATCAACCATGTGAACGGGAGACGTGTTCAAATATGTCTCAGTTTTCCTCCCCTGGTACTCGGGTGCAACATTCCAGACGCTTTACTAACAGTCTCCCCACTTGAAGAGTCAGCGCCTTTAACCTCCTGTTTGGCCCAGTTTGCAATTTCTGCGGAAGATGAACAGGAATAGCGAGAACCAATGAGAGGCTAGCTGGAGGTGTCTGGACGTGCAAATTTAACTCTCATTTCCCACCAGGAAGAGGAAATAACCAAAGGCTCAGCGTGCCGTACCGGAACCAGATTAGGGCCTGAAGCCATCCTGCGGTGTTGCGGCCAGCTCAAAAGAAAGCGAGTTGAAGAAAGGAGCTCAGGGGCACTGTAATTCACAAACCTGCAGAGTTATAAATGACAGCTATCGTCCAAAAATAGACTGAAGTAAGGCTGCCAAGAGAACTTGAAAGCGGGGCAGAATTGCAGGAAACCGATTGCAGGAGGTAGACTGGAATTGCACTGAAAGCATAGGAAAAGAGGCAGAACGTCCACCATGATGCACTTGGCCAAAAAGGGCGTATGCGTTTTTTCCTGAATATAATCAGGAAAAAACGCATACGCCCTTTTTGGCCAACCAAGCAAGCTTGCAAAGGAAATCTGCACTACAATGAAGTCTCACTTCCCCCCGTTCAAAAGGGCCATCTGAAAAAAGTGTAAAATCCAGAAAGGCAACAGGCCATTGAGAACTGGGAGCCTTGTTATGCTGATGGGCGGGATGTAAATTGCCAACAGACACTCGGGAGAACTGTATGGTGTCTCCTGAAACATCTAAAAAACAAAGCGACAGAGCCTAGGGCACTTCCACTTATGGTCCTATAGCTTAGGGAAATTAAAATCAAAAAGACACAGCCACCCCAAAGTTTGGAACGGCTCTGTTTACAAGAACCTCGTTTACAGTACAAGTTCAACATTGCAGAAAGTGAAAAATGGATAAAGAACTTGTGGTACTTACGTACAATGCAGTATCACTCAGCAATGAAATCTATGTCATCAGGCCCGTAGCAGCATAATGAGTAGATTCAGGTACGATGATTCTAACTGAAATAAGTCACACAGAAAAAGAAACATCATAAGATATCACTAATACACGGAATGTAAACTTGGCTACACAGGAACTGAATTCCAAAACAGAACAGGTTCTCAAATTTAGAAAACCAACTTATGCTTGCTTAAGGGGAAAGGTGAGTTGGGTTGCTGCATAAAACCAGAGATTGAAATGAGCACAGATAAAGTTCCTTAAGCCAAATATGGAATAGACAAGAGCTACTCCTTGCTCAACGAAATGGACTCAACACCGCATATTAAACGCCTAAGAATGTACCTGACTAGTAAGTATCTTACAACCTATGGATTGCTATGTCTCCGAAAGAGAATCAAGCATGTGTACAGGGGCATAAACGCAGCAGTGATAGGATTGGAGAGGTTCGGTGAGCAAATGAAGACCCTTTGAAGTCATATTGCATGGTACCCATTCCACGGGTTTCAACTACCCAGGTTTTAGGTATTCTTCCTTCAGCTAAAACATGCATGTGGAACCCAGAGTATGATCAACCATGTGATCGGGAGACGTGTTCAAATATGTCTCAGTTTTCCTCCCCTGGTACTCGGGTGCAACATTCCAGACGCTTTACTAACACTCTCCCCACTTGGAGAGTCAGCGCCTTTAACCTCCTGTTTGGCACAGTTTGCAATTTCTGCGGAAGATGAACAGGAATAGCGAGAACCAATGAGAGGCTAGCTGGAGGTGTCTGGACGGGCAAATTTAACTCTCATATCCCAACAGGAATAGGAAATAACCAAAGGCTCAGCGTGCCGTACCGGAACCAGATTAGGGCCTGAAGTCATCCTGCGGTGTTGCGGCCACCTCAAAAGAAACCGAGTTGAAGAAAGGAGCGCAGGGGCACTGTAATTCACAAACCTGCAGAGTTATAAATGTCAGCTATCGTCCAAAAATAGACTGAAGTAAGGCTGCCAAGAGGACTTGAAAGCTGGGCAGAATTGCAGGAAACCGATTTCAGGAGGTAGACTGGAATTGCATTGAAAGCATAGGAAAAGAGGCAGAACGTCCACAATGATGCACTTGGCCAAAAAGGGCGTATGCGTTTTTTCCTGAATATATTCAGGAAAAAACGCATACGCCCTTTTTGGCCAACCAAGCAAGCTTGCAAAGGAAATCTGCACTACAATGAAGTCTCACTTCCCCCCGGTCAAAAGGGCCATCTGAAAAAAGTGTAAAATCCAGAAAGGCAGGACAGGCCATGGAGAACTGGGAGCCTTGTTATGCTGATGGGCGGGATGTAAATTGCCAACAACCACTCGGGAGAAGTGTATGGTGTTTCCTGAAACATCTAAAAAACAAAGCAACAGAACCTAGGGCACTTCCACTTATGGTCCTATAGCTTAGGGAAATTAAAATCAGAAAGACACAGCCACCCCAAAGTTTGGAACGGCTCTGTTTACAAGAACCTCGTTTACAGTAAAAGTTCAACATCGCAGAAAGTGAAAAATGGATAAAGAAGTTGTGGTATTTACTTACAAAGCAATATCACTCAGCAATGAAATCTGTGTCATCAGGCCCTTAGCAGCACAATGAGTGGATTCAGGTATGATGATTCTAACTGAAATAAGTCACACAGAAAAAGAAACATCATAAGATATCAGTAATACACGGAATGTAAACTTGGCTACACAGGAACTGAATTAGAGAACAGAACAGGGTCTCAAATTTAGAAAACCAACTTATTCTTGCTTAAGGGTAAAGGTGAGTTGGGGTGCTGCATAAAACCAGAGATTGAAATGAGCACAGATAAAGTTCCTTAAGCCAAATATGGAATAGACAAGAGCTACTCCTTGCTCAACAAAATGGACTCAACACCCCATATTAAACGCCTAAGAATGTACCTGACTAGTAAGTATCTTAAAACCTATGGATTGCTATGTCTCCAAAAGAGAATCAAGCATGTGTACAGGGGCATAAACGCAGCAGTGCTAGGATTGGAGAGGTTCGGTGAGCAAATGAAGACCCTTTGAAGTCATATTGCATGGTACCCATTCCACAGGTTTCAACTATCCAGGTTTAAGGTATTCTTCCTTCAGCTAAAACATGCATGTGGAACCTAGAGTATGATCAACCATGTGATCGGGAGACGTGTTCAAATATGTCTCAGTTTTCCTCCCCTGGTACTCGGGTGCAACATTCCAGACGCTTTACTAACACTCTCCCCACTTGGAGAGTCAGTCCCTTTAACCTCCTGTTTTGCCCAGTTTGCAATTTCTGCGGAAGATGAACAGGAATAGCGAGAACCAATGAGAGGCTAGCTGGAGGTGTCTGGACGGGCAAATTTAACTCTCATTTCCCACCAGGAAGAGGAATTAACCAAAGGCTCAGCATACCGGGCCGGAACCAGATTAGGGCCTGAAGCCATCCTGCGGTGTTGCGGCCAGGTCACAAGAAAGCGAGTTGAAGAAAGGAGCTCAGGGGCACTGTAATTCACAAACCTGCAGAGTTATAAATGACAGCTATCGTCCAAAAATAGACTGAAGTAAGGCTGCCAAGAGGACTTGAAAGCGGGGCAGAATTGCAGGAAACCGATTTCAGGAGGTAGACTGGAATTGCATTGAAAGCATAGGAAAAGAGGCAGAACGTCCACAATGATGCACTTGGCCAAAAAGGGCGTATGCGTTTTTTCCTGAATATAATCAGGAAAAAACGCATACGCCCTTTTTGGCCAACCAAGCAAGCTTGCAAAGGAAATCTGCACTACAATGAAGTCTCACTTCCCCCCGGTCAAAAGGGCCATCTGAAAAAAGTGTAAAATCCAGAAAGGCAACAGGCCATTGAGAACTGGGAGCCTTGTTATGCTGATGGGCGGGATGTAAATTGCCAACAGACACTCGGGAGAACTGTATGGTGTCTCCTGAAACATCTAAAAAACAAAGCGACAGAGCCTAGGGCACTTCCACTTATGGTCCTATAGCTTAGGGAAATTAAAATCAAAAAGACACAGCCACCCCAAAGTTTGGAACGGCTCTGTTTACAAGAACCTCGTTTACAGTACAAGTTCAACATTGCAGAAAGTGAAAAATGGATAAAGAACTTGTGGTACTTACGTACAATGCAGTATCACTCAGCAATGAAATCTATGTCATCAGGCCCGTAGCAGCATAATGAGTAGATTCAGGTACGATGATTCTAACTGAAATAAGTCACACAGAAAAAGAAACATCATAAGATATCACTAATACACGGAATGTAAACTTGGCTACACAGGAACTGAATTCCAAAACAGAACAGGTTCTCAAATTTAGAAAACCAACTTATGCTTGCTTAAGGGGAAAGGTGAGTTGGGTTGCTGCATAAAACCAGAGATTGAAATGAGCACAGATAAAGTTCCTTAAGCCAAATATGGAATAGACAAGAGCTACTCCTTGCTCAACGAAATGGACTCAACACCGCATATTAAACGCCTAAGAATGTACCTGACTAGTAAGTATCTTAAAACCTATGGATTGCTATGTCTCCGAAAGAGAATCAAGCATGTGTACAGGGGCATAAACGCAGCAGTGATAGGATTGGAGAGGTTCGGTGAGCAAATGAAGACCCTTTGAAGTCATATTGCATGGTACCCATTCCACGGGTTTCAACTACCCAGGTTTTAGGTATTCTTCCTTCAGCTAAAACATGCATGTGGAACCCAGAGTATGATCAACCATGCGATCAGGAGACGTGTTCAAATATGTCTCAGTTTTCCTCCCCTGGTACTCGGGTGCAACATTCCAGACGCTTTACTAACACTCTCCCCACTTGGAGAGTCAGCGCCTTTAACCTCCTGTTTGGCCCAGTTTGCAATTTCTGCGGAAGATGAACAGGAATAGCGAGAACCAATGAGAGGCTAGCTGGAGGTGTCTGGACGGGCAAATTTAACTCTTATTTCCCAACAGGAAGAGGAAATAACCAAAGGCTCAGCGTGCCGTACCGGAACCAGATTAGGGCCTGAAGCCATCCTGCGGTTTTGCGGCCAGCTCAAAAGAAAACGAGTTGAAGAAAGGAGCTCAGGGGCACTGTAATTCACAAACCTGCAGAGTTATAAATGACAGCTATCGTCCAAAAATATACTGAAGTAAGGCTGCCAAGAGGACTTGAAAGCGGGGCAGAATTGCAGGAAACCGATTTCAGGAGGTAGACTGGAATTGCATTGAAAGCATAGGAAAAGAGGCAGAACGTCCACAATGATGCACTTGGCCAAAAAGGGCGTATGCGTTTTTTCCTGAATATATTCAGGAAAAAACGCATACGCCCGTTTTGGCCAACCAAGCAAGCTTGCAAAGGAAATCTGCACTACAATGAAGTCTCACTTCCCCCCGGTCAAAAGGGCCATCTGAAAAAAGTGTAAAATCCAGAAAGGCAGGACAGGCCATGGAGAACTGGGAGCCTTGTTATGCTGATGGGCGGGATGTAAATTGCCAACAACCACTCGGGAGAAGTGTATGGTGTTTCCAGAAACATCTAAAAAACAAAGCAACAGAACCTAGGGCACTTCCAATTATGGTCCTATAGCTTAGGGAAATTAAAATCAAAAAGACACAGCCACCCCAAAGTTTGGAACGGCTCTGTTTACAAGAACCTCGTTTACAGTACAAGTTCAACATCGCAGAAAGTGAAAAATGGATAAAGAAGTTGTGGTATTTACTTACAAAGCAATATCACTCAGCAATGAAATCTGTGTCATCAAGCCCTTAACAGCACAATGAGTGGATTCAGGTATGATGATTCTAACTGAAATAAGTCACACAGAAAAAGAAACATCATAAGATATCAGTAATACACGGAATGTAAACTTGGCTACACAGGAACTGAATTACAGAACAGAACAGGGTCTCAAATTTAGAAAACCAACTTATGCTTGCTTAAGGGTAAAGGTGAGTTGGGGTGCTGCATAAAACCAGAGATTGAAATGAGCACAGATAAAGTTCCTTAAGCCAAATATGGAATAGACAAGAGCTACTCCTTGCTCAACGAAATGGACTCAACACCCCATATTAAACTCCTAAGAATGTACCTGACTAGTAAGTATCTTAAAACCTATGGATTGCTATGTCTCCGAAAGAGAATCAAGCATGTGTACAGGGCCATAAACGCAGCAGTGATAGGATTGGAGAGGTTCGGTGAGCAAATGAAGACCCTTTGAAGTCATATTGCATGGTACCCATTCCACGGGTTTCAACTACCCAGGTTTAAGGTATTCTTCCTTCAGCTAAAATATGCATGTGGAACCTAGAGTATGATCAACCATGTGATCGGGAGACGTGTTCAAATATGTCTCAGTTTTCCTCCCCTGGTACTCGGGTGCAACATTCCAGACGCTTTACTAACACTCTCCCCACTTGGAGAGTCAGTCCCTTTAACCTCCTGTTTGGCCCAGTTTGCAATTTCTGTGGAATGAACAGGAATAGCGAGAACCAATGAGAGGCTAGCTGGAGGTGTCTGGACGGGCAAATTTAACTCTCATTTCCCACCAGGAAGAGGAATTAACCAAAGGCTCAGCATGCCGGGCCGGAAGCAGATTAGGGCCTGAAGCCATCCTGCGGTGTTGCGGCCAGGTCACAAGAAAGCGAGTTGAAGAAAGGAGCTCAGGGGCACTGTAATTCACAAACCTGCAGAGTTATAAATGACAGCTATCGTCCAAAAATAGACTGAAGTAAGGCTGCCAAGAGGACTTGAAAGCGGGGCAGAATTGCAGGAAACCGATTTCAGGAGGTAGACTGAAATTGCATTGAAAGCATAGGAAAAGAGGCAGAACGTCCACAATGATGCACTTGGCCAAAAAGGGCGTATGCGTTTTTTCCTGAATATATTCAGGAAAAAACGCATACGCCCTTTTTGGCCAACCAAGCAAGCTTGCAAAGGAAATCTGCACTACAATGAAGTCTCACTTCCCCCCGGTCAAAAGGGCCATCTGAAAAAAGTGTAAAATCCAGAAAGGCAGGACAGGCCATGGAGAACTGGGAGCCTTGTTATGCTGATGGGCGGGATGTAAATTGCCAACAGACACTCGGGAGAAGTGTATGGTGTTTCCTGAAACATCTAAAACACAAAGCAACAGAGCCTAGGGCACTTCCACTTATGGTCCTATAGCTTAGGGAAATTAAAATCAAAAAGACACAGCCACCCCAAAGTTTGGGACGCCTCTGTTTACAAGAACCTCGTTTACAGTACAAGTTCAACATCGCAGAAAGTGAAAAATGGATAAAGAAGTTGTGGTATTTACTTACAAAGCAATATCACTCAGCAATGAAATCTATGTCATCAGGCCCTTAGCAGAACAATGAGTGGATTCAGGTATGATGATTCTAACTGAAATAAGTCACACAGAAAAAGAAACATCATAAGATATCAGTAATACACGGAATGTAAACTTGGCTACACAGGAACTGAATTACAGAACAGAACAGGGTCTCAAATTTAGAAAACCAACTTATGCTTGCTTAAGGGGAAAGGTGAGGTGGGGTGCTACATAAAACCAGAGATTGAAATGAGCACAGATAAAGTTCCTTAAGTCAAATATGGAATAGACAAGAGCTACTCCTTGCTCAACGAAATGGACTCAACACCGCATATTAAACGCCTAAGAATGTACCTGACTAGTAAGTATCGTAAAACCTATGGATTGCTATGTCTCCAAAAGAGAATCAAGCATGTGTACAGGGGCATAAACGCAGCAGTGATAGGATTGGAGAGGTTCGGTGAGCAAATGAAGACCCTTTGAAGTCATATTGCATGGTACCCATTACACGGGTCTCAACTCTCCAGGTTTAAGGTATTCTTCCTTCAGCTAAAACATGCATGTGGTACCCAAGTATGATCAACCATGTGAACGGGAGACGTGTTCAAATATGTCTCAGTTTTCCTCCCCTGGTACTCGGGTGCAACATTCCAGACGCTTTCCTAACAGTCTCCCCACTTGGAGAGTCAGCGCCTTTAACCTCCTGTTTGGCCCAGTTTGCAATTTCTGCGGAAGATGAACAGGAATAGCGAGAACCAATGAGAGGCTAGCTGGAGGTGTCTGGACGTGCAAATTTAACTCTCATTTCCCACCAGGAAGAGGAAATAACCAAAGGCTCAGCGTGCCGTACCGGAACCAGATTAGGGCCTGAAGCCATCCTGCGGTGTTGCGGCCAGCTCAAAAGAAAGCGAGTTGAAGAAAGGAGCTCAGGGGCACTGTAATTCACAAACCTGCAGAGTTATAAATGACAGCTATCGTCCAAAAATAGACTGAAGTAAGGCTGCCAAGAGGACTTGAAAGCGGGGCAGAATTGCAGGAAACCGATTGCAGGAGGTAGACTGGAATTGCATTGAAAGCATAGGAAAAGAGGCAGAACGTCCACAATGATGCACTTGGCCAAAAAGGGCGTATGCGTTTTTTCCTGAATATATTCAGGAAAAAACGCATACGCCCTTTTTGGCCAACCAAGCAAGCTTGCAAAGGAAATCTGCACTACAATGAAGTCTCACTTCCCCCCGGTCAAAAGGGCCATCTGAAAAAAGTGTAAAATCCAGAAAGGCAGGACAGGCCATGGAGAACTGGGAGCCTTGTTATGCTGATGGGCGGGATGTAAATTGCCAACAGACACTCGGGAGAAGTGTATGGTGTTTCCTGAAACATCTAAAAAACAAAGCAACAGAGCCTAGGGCACTTCCACTTATGGTCCTATAGCTTAGGGAAATTAAAATCAAAAAGACACAGCCACCCCAAAGTTTGGAACGGCTCTGTTTACAAGAACCTCGTTTACAGTACAAGTTCAACATTGCAGAAAGTGAAAAATGGATAAAGAACTTGTGGTACTTACGTACAATGCAGTATCACTCAGCAATGAAATCTATGTCATCAGGCCCGTAGCAGCATAATGAGTAGATTCAGGTACGATGATTCTAACTGAAATAAGTCACACAGAAAAAGAAACATCATAAGATATCACTAATACACGAAATGTAAACTTGGCTACACAGGAACTGAATTCCAAAACAGAACAGGTTCTCAAATTTAGAAAACCAACTTATGCTTGCTTAAGGGGAAAGGTGAGTTGGGTTGCTGCATAAAACCAGAGATTGAAATGAGCACAGATAAAGTTCCTTAAGCCAAATATGGAATAGACAAGAGCTACTCCTTGCTCAACGAAATGGACTCAACACCGCATATTAAACGCCTAAGAATGTACCTGACTAGTAAGTATCTTACAACCTATGGATTGCTATGTCTCCGAAAGAGAATCAAGCATGTGTACAGGGGCATAAACGCAGCAGTGATAGGATTGGAGAGGTTCGGTGAGCAAATGAAGACCCTTTGAAGTCATATTGCATGGTACCCATTCCACGGGTTTCAACTACCCAGGTTTTAGGTATTCTTCCTTCAGCTAAAACATGCATGTGGAACCCAGAGTATGATCAACCATGTGATCGGGAGACGTGTTCAAATATGTCTCAGTTTTCCTCCCCTGGTACTCGGGTGCAACATTCCAGACGCTTTACTAACACTCTCCCCACTTGGAGAGTCAGTGCCTTTAACCTCCTGTTTGGCACAGTTTGCAATTTCTGCGGAAGATGAACAGGAATAGCGAGAACCAATGAGAGGCTAGCTGGAGGTGTCTGGACGGGCAAATTTAACTCTCATATCCCAACAGGAAGAGGAAATAACCAAAGGCTCAGCGTGCCGTACCGGAACCAGATTAGGGCCTGAAGTCATCCTGCGGTGTTGCGGCCACCTCAAAAGAAACCGAGTTGAAGAAAGGAGCGCAGGGGCACTGTAATTCACAAACCTGCAGAGTTATAAATGTCAGCTATCGTCCAAAAATAGACTGAAGTAAGGCTGCCAAGAGGACTTGAAAGCTGGGCAGAATTGCAGGAAACCGATTTCAGGAGGTACACTGGAATTGCATTGAAAGCATAGGAAAAGAGGCAGAACGTCCACAATGATGCACTTGGCCAAAAAGGGCGTATGCGTTTTTTCCTGAATATATTCAGGAAAAAACGCATACGCCCTTTTTGGCCAACCAAGCAAGCTTGCAAAGGAAATCTGCACTACAATGAAGTCTCACTTCCCCCCGGTCAAAAGGGCCATCTGAAAAAAGTGTAAAATCCAGAAAGGCAGGACAGGCCATGGAGAACTGGGAGCCTTGTTATGCTGATGGGCGGGATGTAAATTGCCAACAACCACTCGGGAGAAGTGTATGGTGTTTCCTGAAACATCTAAAAAACAAAGCAACAGAACCTAGGGCACTTCCACTTATGGTCCTATAGCTTAGGGAAATTAAAATCAGAAAGACACAGCCACCCCAAAGTTTGGAACGGCTCTGTTTACAAGAACCTCGTTTACAGTAAAAGTTCAACATCGCAGAAAGTGAAAAATGGATAAAGAAGTTGTGGTATTTACTTACAAAGCAATATCACTCAGCAATGAAATCTGTGTCATCAGGCCCTTAGCAGCACAATGAGTGGATTCAGGTATGATGATTCTAACTGAAATAAGTCACACAGAAAAAGAAACATCATAAGATATCAGTAATACACGGAATGTAAACTTGGCTACACAGGAACTGAATTACAGAACAGAACAGGGTCTCAAATTTAGAAAACCAACTTATTCTTGCTTAAGGGGAAAGGTGAGTTGGGGTGCTGCATAAAACCAGAGATTGAAATGAGCACAGATAAAGTTCCTTAAGCCAAATATGGAATAGACAAGAGCTACTCCTTGCTCAACAAAATGGACTCAACACCCCATATTAAACGCCTAAGAATGTACCTGACTAGTAAGTATCTTAAAACCTATGGATTGCTATGTCTCCAAAAGAGAATCAAGCATGTGTACAGGGGCATAAACGCAGCAGTGCTAGGATTGGAGAGGTTCGGTGAGCAAATGAAGACCCTTTGAAGTCATATTGCATGGTACCCATTCCACAGGTTTCAACTATCCAGGTTTAAGGTATTCTTCCTTCAGCTAAAACATGCATGTGGAACCTAGAGTATGATCAACCATGTGATCGGGAGACGTGTTCAAATATGTCTCAGTTTTCCTCCCCTGGTACTCGGGTGCAAAATTCCAGACGCTTTACTAACACTCTCCCCACTTGGAGAGTCAGTCCCTTTAACCTCCTGTTTGGCCCAGTTTGCAATTTCTGCGGAAGATGAACAGGAATAGCGAGAACCAATGAGAGGCTAGCTGGAGGTGTCTGGACGGGCAAATTTAACTCTCATTTCCCACCAGGAAGAGGAATTAACCAAAGGCTCAGCATACCGGGCCGGAACCAGATTAGGGCCTGAAGCCATCCTGCGGTGTTGCGGCCAGGTCACAAGAAAGCGAGTTGAAGAAAGGAGCTCAGGGGCACTGTAATTCACAAACCTGCAGAGTTATAAATGACAGCTATCGTCCAAAAATAGACTGAAGTAAGGCTGCCAAGAGGACTTGAAAGCGGGGCAGAATTGCAGGAAACCGATTTCAGGAGGTAGACTGGAATTGCATTGAAAGCATAGGAAAAGAGGCAGAACGTCCACCATGATGCACTTGGCCAAAAAGGGCGTATGCGTTTTTTCCTGAATATAATCAGGAAAAAACGCATACGCCCTTTTTGGCCAACCAAGCAAGCTTGCAAAGGAAATCTGCACTACAATGAAGTCTCACTTCCCCCCGGTCAAAAGGGCCATCTGAAAAAAGTGTAAAATCCAGAAAGGCAACAGGCCATTGAGAACAGGGAGCCTTGTTATGCTGATGGGCGGGATGTAAATTGCCAACAGACACTCGGGAGAACTGTATGGTGTCTCCTGAAACATCTAAAAAACAAAGCAACAGAGCCTAGGGCACTTCCACTTATGGTCCTATAGCTTAGGGAAATTAAAATCAAAAAGACACAGCCACCCCAAAGTTTGGAACGGGTCTGTTTACAAGAACCTCGTTTACAGTACAAGTTCAACATTGCAGAAAGTGAAAAATGGATAAAGAACTTGTGGTACTTACGTACAATGCAGTATCACTCAGCAATGAAATCTATGTCATCAGGCCCATAGCAGCATAATGAGTAGATTCAGGTACGATGATTCTAACTGAAGTAAGTCACACAGAAAAAGAAACATCATAAGATATCAGTAATACACGGAATGTAAACTTGGCTACACAGGAACTGAATTCCAAAACAGAACAGGTTCTCAAATTTAGAAAACCAACTTATGCTTGCTTAAGGGTAAAGGTGAGTTGGGTTGCTGCATAAAACCAGAGATTGAAATGAGCACACATAAAGTTCCTTAAGCCAAATATGGAATAGACAAGAGCTACTCCTTGCTCAACGAAATGGACTCAACACCCCATATTAAACGCCTAAGAATGTACCTGACTAGTAAGTATCTTAAAACCTATGGATTGCTATCTCTCCGAAAGAGAATCAAGCATGTGTACAGGGGCATAAACGCAGCAGTGATAGGATTGGAGAGGTTCGGTGAGCAAATGAAGACCGTTTGAAGTCATATTGCATGGTACCCATTCCACGGGTTTCAACTACCAAGGTTTAAGGTATTCTTCCTTCAGCTAAAACATGCAGGTGGAACCTAGAGTATGATCAACCATGTGATCGGGAGACGTGTTCAAATATGTCTCAGTTTTCCTCCCCTGGTACTCGGGTGTAACATTCCAGACACTTTACTAACACTCTCCCCACTTGGAGAGTCAGCGCCTTTAACCTCCTGTTTGGCCCAGTTTGCAATTTCTGCGGAAGATGAACAGGAATAGCGAGAACCAATGAGAGGCTAGCTGGAGGTGTCTGGACGGGCAAATTTAACTCTTATTTCCCAACAGGAAGAGGAAATAACCAAAGGCTCAGCGTGCCATACCAGAACCAGATTAGGGCCTGAAGCCATCCTGCGGTGTTGCGGCCAGCTCAAAAGAGAGCGAGTTGAAGAAAGGAGCTCAGGGGCACTGTAATTCACAAACCTGCAGAGTTATAAATGACAGCTATCGTCCAAAAATATACTGAAGTAAGGCTGCCAAGAGGACTTGAAAGCGGGGCAGAATTGCAGGAAACCGATTTCAGGAGGTAGACTGGAATTGCATTGAAAGCATAGGAAAAGAGGCAGAACGTCCACAATGATGCACTTGGCCAAAAAGGGCGTATGCGTTTTTTCCTGAATATATTCAGGAAAAAACGCATACGCCCTTTTTGGCCAACCAAGCAAGCTTGCAAAGGAAATCTGCACTACAATGAAGTCTCACTTCCCCCCGGTAAAAAGGGCCATCTGAAAAAAGTGTAAAATCCAGAAAGGCAGGACAGGCCATGGAGAACTGGGAGCCTTGTTATGCTGATGGGCGGGATGTAAATTGCCAACAACCACTCCGGAGAAGTGTATGGTGTTTCCTGAAACATCTAAAAAACAAAGCAACAGAACCTAGGGCACTTCCACTTATGGTCCTATAGCTTAGGGAAATTAAAATCGAAAAGACACAGCCACCCCAAAGTTTGGAACGGCTCTGTTTACAAGAACCTCGTTTACAGTACAAGTTCAACATCGCAGAAAGTGAAAAATGGATAAAGAAGTTGTGGTATTTACTTACAAAGCAATATCACTCAGCAATGAAATCTGTGTCATCAGGCCCTTAGCAGCACAATGAGTGGATTCAGGTATGATGATTCTAACTGAAATAAGTCACACAGAAAAAGAAACATCATAAGATATCAGTAATACACGGAATGTAAACTTGGCTACACAGGAACTGAATTACAGAACAGAACAGGGTCTCAAATTTAGAAAACCAACTTATTCTTGCTTAAGGGTAAAGGTGAGTTGGGGTGCTGCATAAAACCAGAGATTGAAATGAGCACAGATAAAGTTCCTTAAGCCAAATATGGAATAGACAAGAGCTACTCCTTGCTCAACGAAATGGACTCAACACCCCATATTAAACTCCTAAGAATGTACCTGACTAGTAAGTATCTTAAAACCTATGGATTGCTATGTCTCCGAAAGAGAATCAAGCATGTGTACAGGGGCATAAACGCAGCAGTGATAGGATTGGAGAGGTTCGGTGAGCAAATGAAGACCCTTTGAAGTCATATTGCATGATACCCATTCCACGGATTTCAACTACCCAGGTTTAAGGTATTCTTCCTTCAGCTAAAACATGCATGTGGAACCTAGAGTATGATCAACCATGTGATCGGGAGACGTGTTCTAATATGTCTCAGTTTTCCTCCCCTGGTACTCGGGTGCAACATTCCAGACGCTTTACTAACACTCTCCCCACTTGGAGAGTCAGCGCCTTTAACCTCCTGTTTGGCCCAGTTTGCAATTTCTGCGGAAGATGAACAGGAATAGCGAGAACCAATGAGAGGCTAGCTGGAGGTGTCTGGACGGGCAAATTTAACTCTCATTTCCCACCAGAAAGAGGAATTAACCAAAGGCTCAGCATGCCGGGCCGGAACCAGATTAGGGCCTGAAGCCATCCTGCGGTGTTGCGGCCAGGTCACAAGAAAGCGAGTTGAAGAAAGGAGCTCAGGGGCACTGTAATTCACAAACCTGCAGAGTTATAAATGACAGCTATCGTCCAAAAATAGACTGAAGTAAGGCTGCCAAGAGGACTTGAAAGCGGGGCAGAATTGCAGGAAACCGATTTCAGGAGGTAGACTGGAATTGCATTGAAAGCATAGGAAAAGAGGCAGAACGTCCACAATGATGCACTTGGCCAAAAAGGGCGTATGCGTTTTTTCCTGAATATAATCAGGAAAAAACGCATACGCCCTTTTTGGCCAACCAAGCAAGCTTGCAAAGGAAATCTGCACTACAATGAAGTCTCACTTCCCCCCGGTCAAAAGGGCCATCTGAAAAAAGTGTAAAATCCAGAAAGGCAACAGGCCATTGAGAACTGGGAGCCTTGTTATGCTGATGGGCGGGATGTAAATTGCCAACAGACACTGGGGAGAACTGTATGGTGTCTCCTGAAACATCTAAAAAACAAAGCAACAGAGCCTAGGGCACTTCCACTTATGGTCCTATAGCTTAGGGAAATTAAAATCAAAAAGACACAGCCACCCCAAAGTTTGGAACGGCTCTGTTTACAAGAACCTCGTTTACAGTACAAGTTCAACATTGCAGAAAGTGAAAAATGGATAAACAACTTGTGGTACTTACGTACAATGCAGTATCACTCAGCAATGAAATCTATGTCATCAGGCCCATAGCAGCATAATGAGTAGATTCAGGTACGATGATTCTAACTGAAATAAGTCACACAGAAAAAGAAACATCATAAGATATCACTAATACACGGAATGTAAACTTGGCTACACAGGAACTGAATTCCAAAACAGAACAGGTTCTCAAATTTAGAAAACCAACTTATGCTTGCTTAAGGGGAAAGGTGAGTTGGGTTGCTCCATAAAACCAGAGATTGAAATGAGCACAGATAAAGTTCCTTAAGCCAAATATGGAATAGACAAGAGCTACTCCTTGCTCAACGAAATGGACTCAACACCGCATATTAAACGCCTAAGAATGTACCTGACTAGTAAGTATCTTAAAACCTATGGATTGCTATCTCTCCGAAAGAGAATCAAGCATGTGTACAGGGGCATAAACGCAGCAGTGATAGGATTGGAGAGGTTCGGTGAGCAAATGAAGACCCTTTGAAGTCATATTGCATGGTACCCATTCCACGGGTTTCAACTACCCAGGTTTTAGGTATTCTTCCTTCAGCTAAAACATGCATGTGGAACCCAGAGTATGATCAACCATGTGATCAGGAGACGTGTTCAAATATGTCTCAGTTTTCCTCCCCTGGTACTCGGGTGCAACATTCCAGACGCTTTACTAACACTCTCCCCACTTGGAGAGTCAGTGCCTTTAACCTCCTGTTTTGCCCAGTTTGCAATTTCTGCGGAAGATGAACAGGAATAGCGAGAACCAATGAGAGGCTAGCTGGAGGTGTCTGGACGGACAAATTTAACTCTTATTTCCCAACAGGAAAAGGAAATAACCAAAGGCTCAGCGTGCCGTACCGGAACCAGATTAGGGCCTGAAGCCATCCTGCGGTGTTGCGGCCAGCTCAAAAGAAAGCGAGTTGAAGAAAGGAGCTCAGGGGCACTGTAATTCACAAACCTGCAGAGTTATAAATGACAGCTATCGTCCAAAAATATACTGAAGTAAGGCTGCCAAGAGGACTTGAAAGCGGGGCAGAATTGCAGGAAACCGATTTCAGGAGGTAGACTGGAATTGCATTGAAAGCATAGGAAAAGAGGCAGAATGTCCACAATGATGCACTTGGCCAAAAAGGGCGTATGTGTTTTTTCCTGAATATATTCAGGAAAAAACGCATACGCCCTTTTTGGCCAACCAAGCAAGCTTGCAAAGGAAATCTGCACTACAATGAAGTCTCACTTCCCCCCGGTCAAAAGGGCCATCTGAAAAAAGTGTAAAATCCAGAAAGGCAGGACAGGCCATGGAGAACTGGGAGCCTTGTTATGCTGATGGGCGGGATGTAAATTGCCAACAACCACTCGGGAGAAGTGTATGGTGTTTCCTGAAACATCTAAAAAACAAAGCAACAGAACCTAGGGCACTTCCACTTATGGTCCTATAGCTTAGGGAAATTAAAATCAAAAAGACACAGCCACCCCAAAGTTTGGAACGGCTCTGTTTACAAGAACCTCGTTTACAGTACAAGTTCAACATCGCAGAAAGTGAAAAATGGATAAAGAAGTTGTGGTATTTACTTACAAAGCAATATCACTCAGCAATGAAATCTGTGTCATCAGGCCCTTAGCAGCACAATGAGTGGATTCAGGTATGATGATTCTAACTGAAATAAGTCACACAGAAAAAGAAACATCATAAGATATCAGTAATACACGGAATGTAAACTTGGCTACACAGGAACTGAATTACAGAACAGAACAGGGTCTCAAATTTAGAAAACCAACTTATTCTTGCTTAAGGGTAAAGGTGAGTTGGGGTGCTGCATAAAACCAGAGATTGAAATGAGCACAGATAAAGTTCCTTAAGCCAAATATGGAATAGACAAGAGCTACTCCTTGCTCAACGAAATGGACTCAACACCCCATATTAAACTCCTAAGAATGTACCTGACTAGTAAGTATCTTAAAACCTATGGATTGCTATGTCTCCGAAAGAGAATCAAGCATGTGTACAGGGGCATAAACGCAGCAGTGATAGGATTGGAGAGGTTCGGTGAGCAAATGAAGACCCTTTGAAGTCATATTGCATGGTACCCATTCCACGGGTTTCAACTACCAAGGTTTAAGGTATTCTTCCTTCAGCTAAAACATGCATGTGGAACCTAGAGTATGATCAACCATGTGATCGGGAGACGTGTTCAAATATGTCTCAGTTTTCCTCCCCTGGTACTCGGGTGCAACATTCCAGACGCTTTACTAACACTCTCCCCACTTGGAGAGTCAGCGCCTTTAACCTCCTGTTTGGCCCAGTTTGCAATTTCTGCGGAAGATGAACAGGAATAGCGAGAACCAATGAGAGGCTAGCTGGAGGTGTCTGGACGGGCAAATTTAACTCTTATTTCCCAACAGGAAGAGGAAATAACCAAAGGCTCAGCGTGCCGTACCGGAACCAGATTAGGGCCTGAAGCCATCCTGCGGTGTTGCGGCCAGCTCAAAAGAAAGCGAGTTGAAGAAAGGAGCTCAGGGACACTGTAATTCACAAACCTGCAGAGTTATAAATGACAGTTATCGTCCAAAAATAGACTGAAGTAAGGCTGCCAAGAGGACTTGAAAGCGGGGCAGAATTGCAGGAAACCGATTTCAGGAGGTAGACTGGAATTGCATTGAAAGCATAGGAAAAGAGGCAGAACGTCCACAATGATGCACTTGGCCAAAAAGGGCGTATGCGTTTTTTCCTGAATATATTCAGGAAAAAACGCATACGCCCTTTTTGGCCAACCAAGCAAGCTTGCAAAGGAAATCTGCACTACAATGAAGTCTCACTTCCCCCCGGTCAAAAGGGCCATCTTAAAAAAGTGTAAAATCCAGAAAGGCAGGACAGGCCATGGAGAACTGGGAGCCTTGTTATGCTGATGGGCGGGATGTAAATTGCCAACAACCACTCGGGAGAAGTGTATGGTGTTTCCTGAAACATCTAAAAAACAAAGCAACAGAACCTAGGGCACTGCCACTTATGGTCCTATAGCTTAGGGAAATTAAAATCAAAAAGACACAGCCACCCCAAAGTTTGGAACGGCTCTGTTTACAAGAACCTCGTTTACAGTACAAGTTCAACATTGCAGAAAGTGAAAAATGGATAAAGAACTTGTGGTACTTACGTACAATGCAGTATCACTCAGCAATGAAATCTATGTCATCAGGCCCATAGCAGCATAATGAGTAGATTCAGGTACGATGATTCTAACTGAAATAAGTCACACAGAAAAAGAAACATCATAAGATATCACTAATACACGGAATGTAAACTTGGCTACACAGGAACTGAATTCCAAAACAGAACAGGTTCTCAAATTTAGAAAACCAACTTATGCTTGCTTAAGGGGAAAGGTGAGTTGGGTTGCTGCATAAAACCAGAGATTGAAATGAGCACAGATAAAGTTCCTTAAGCCAAATATGGAATAGACAAGAGCTACTCCTTGCTCAACGAAATGGACTCAACACCGCATATTAAACGCCTAAGAATGTACCTGACTAGTAAGTATCTTAAAACCTATGGATTGCTATCTCTCCGAAAGAGAATCAAGCATGTGTACAGGGGCATAAACGCAGCAGTGATAGGATTGGAGAGGTTCGGTGAGCAAATGAAGACCCTTTGAAGTCATATTGCATGGTACCCATTCCACGGGTTTCAACTACCCAGGTTTAAGGTATTATTCCTTCAGCTAAAACATGCATGTGGAACCTAGAGTATGATCAACCATGTGATCGGGAGACGTGTTCAAATATGTCTCAGTTTTCCTCCCCTGGTACTCGGGTGCAACATTCCAGACGCTTTACTAACACTCTCCCCACTTGGAGAGTCAGTCCCTTTAACCTCCTGTTTGGCCCAGTTTGCAATTTCTGCGGAAGATGAACAGGAATAGCGAGAACCAATGAGAGGCTAGCTGGAGGTGTCTGGACGGGCAAATTTAACTCTCATTTCCCACCAGGAAGAGGAATTAACCAAAGGCTCAGCATGCCGGGCCGGAACCAGATTAGGGCCTGAAGCCATCCTGCGGTGTTGCGGCCAGGTCACAAGAAAGCGAGTTGAAGAAAGGAGCTCAGGGGCACTGTAATTCACAAACCTGCAGAGTTATAAATGACAGCTATCATCCAAAAATAGACTGAAGTAAGGCTGCCAAGAGGACTTGAAAGCGGGGCAGAATTGCAGGAAACCGATTTCAGGAGGTAGACTGGAATTGCATTGAAAGCATAGGAAAAGAGGCAGAACGTCCACAATGATGCACTTGGCCAAAAAGGGCGTATGCGTTTTTTCCTGAATATATTCAGGAAAAAACGCATACGCCCTTTTTGGCCAACCAAGCAAGCTTGCAAAGGAAATCTGCACTACAATGAAGTCTCACTTCCCCCCGGTCAAAAGGGCCATCTGAAAAAAGTGTAAAATCCAGAAAGGCAGGACAGGCCATGGAGAACTGGGAGCCTTGTTATGCTGATGGGCGGGATGTAAATTGCCAACAGACACTCGGGAGAAGTGTATGGTGTTTCCTGAAACATCTAAAAAACAAAGCAACAGAGCTTAGGGCACTGCCACTTATGGTCCTATAGCTTAGGGAAATTAAAATCAAAAAGACACAGCCACCCCAAAGTTTGGGACGCCTCTGTTTACAACAACCTCGTTTACAGTACAAGTTCAACATCGCAGAAAGTGAAAAATGGATAAAGAAGTTGTGGTATTTACTTACAAAGCAATATCACTCAGCAATGAAATCTATGTCATCAGGCCCTTAGCATCACAATGAGTGGATTCAGGTATGATGATTCTAACTGAAATAAGTCACACAGAAAAAGAAACATCATAAGATATCACTAATACACGGAATGTAAACTTGGCTACACAGGAACTGAATTACAGAACAGAACAGGGTCTCAAATTTAGAAAACCAACTTATGCTTGCTTAAGGGTAAAGGTGAGTTGGGGTGCTGCATAAAACCAGAGATTGAAATGAGCACAGATAAAGTTCTTTAAGTCAAATATGGAATAGACAAGAGCTACTCCTTCCTCAAGGAAATGGACTCAACACCGCATATTAAACGCCTAAGAATGTACCTGACTAGTAAGTATCTTAAAACCTATGGATTGCTATGTCTCCGAAAGAGAATCAAGCATGTGTACAGGGGCATAAACACAGCAGTGATAGGATTGGAGAGGTTCGGTGAGCAAATGAAGACCCTTTGAAGTCATATTGCATGGTACCCATTACACGGGTCTCAACTCTCCAGGTTTAAGGTATTCTTCCTTCAGATAAAACATGCATGTGGAACCCAAGTATGATCAACCATGTGAACGGGAGACGTGTTCAAATATGTCTCAGTTTTCCTCCCCTGGTACTCGGGTGCAACATTCCAGACGCTTTACTAACACTCTCCCCACTTGGAGAGTCAGCGCCTTTAACCTCCTGTTTGGCCCAGTTTGCAATTTCTGCGGAAGATGAACAGGAATAGCGAGTACCAATGAGAGACTAGCTGGAGGTGTCTGGACGGGCAAATTTAACTCTCATTTCCCACCAGGAAGAGGAAATAACCAAAGGCTCAGCGTGCCGTGCCGGAACCAGATTAGGGCCTGAAGCCATCCTGCGGTGCTGCAGCCAGGTCACAAGAAAGCAAGTTGAAGAAAGGAGCTCAGGGGCACTGTAATTCACAAACCTGCAGAGTTATAAATGACAGCTATCGTCCAAAAATAGACTGAAGTAAGGCTGCCAAGAGGACTTGAAAGCGGGGCAGAATTGCAGGAAACCGATTTCAGGAGGTAGACTGGAATTGCATTGAAAGCATAGGAAAAGAGGCAGAACGTCCACAATGATGCACTTGGCCAAAAAGGGCGTATGTGTTTTTTCCTGAATATATTCAGGAAAAAACGCATACGCCCTTTTTGGCCAACCAAGCAAGCTTGCAAAGGAAATCTGCACTACAATGAAGTCTCACTTCCCCCCGGTCAAAAGGGCCATCTGAAAAAAGTGTAAAATCCAGAAAGGCAGGACAGGCCATGGAGAACTGGGAGCCTTGTTATGCTGATGGGCGGGATGTAAATTGCCAACAACCACTCGGGAGAAGTGTATGGTGTTTCCTGAAACATCTAAAAAACAAAGCAACAGAGCCTAGGGCACTTCCACTTATGATCCTATAGCTTAGGGAAATTAAAATCAAAAAGACACAGCCACCCCAAAGTTTGGGACGCCTCTGTTTACAAGAACCTCGTTTACCGTACTAGTTCAATATCACAGAAAGTGAAAAATGGATAAAGAACTTGTGGTACTTACGTACAATGCAGTATCACTCAGCAATGAAATCTATGTCATCAGGCCCGTAGCAGCATAATGAGTGGATTCAGGTACGATGATTCTAACTGAAATAAGTCACACAGAAAAAGAATCATCATAAGATATCACTAATACACGGAATTAAACTTGGCTACACAGGAACTGCATTCCAAAACAGAACAAAGTCTCAAATTTAGAAAACCAACTTATGCTTGCTTAAGGGGAAAGGTGAGTTGGGGTGCTGCATAAAACCAGAGATTGAAATGAGCACAGATAAAGTTCCTTAAGCCAAATATGGAATAGACAAGAGCTACTCGTTGTTCAACGAAATGGACTCAACACCGCATATTAAACGCCTAAGAATGTACCTGACTAGTAAGTATCTTAAAACCTATGGATTGCTATGTCTCCGAAAGAGAATCAAGCATGTGTACAGGGGCATAAACGCAGCAGTGATAGGATTGGAGAGGTTCGGTGAGCAAATGAAGACCCTTTGAAGTCATATTGCATGGTACCCATTCCACGGGTTTCAACTACCCAGGTTTTAGGTATTCTTCCTTCAGCTAAAACATGCATGTGGAACCCAAGTATGATCAACCATGTGAACGGGAGACGTGTTCAAATATGTCTCAGTTTTCCTCCCCTGGTACTCGGGTGCAACATTCCAGACGCTTTACTAACACTCTCCCCACTTGGAGAGTCAGCGCCTTTAACCTCCTGTTTGGCACAGTTTGCAATTTCTGCGGAAGATGAACAGGAATAGCGAGAACCAATGAGAGGCTAGCTGGAGGTGTCTGGACGGGCAAATTTAACTCTCATTTCCCAACAGGAAGAGGAAATAACCAAAGGCTCAGCGTGCCGTACCGGAACCAGATTAGGGCCTGAAGCCATCCTGCGGTGTTGCGGCCAGCTCAAAAGAAAGCGAGTTGAAGAAAGGAGCTCAGGGGCACTGTAATTCACAAACCTGCAGAGTTATAAATGACAGCTATCGTCCAAAAATATACTGAAGTAAGGCTGCCAAGAGGACTTGAAAACGGGGCAGAATTGCAGGAAACCGATTTCAGGAGGTAGACTGGAATTGCATTGAAAGCATAGGAAAAGAGGCAGAACGTCCACAATGATGCACTTGGCCAAAAAGGGCGTATGCGTTTTTTCCTGAATATATTCAGGAAAAAACGCATACGCCCTTTTTGGCCAACCAAGCAAGCTTGCAAAGGAAATCTGCACTACAATGAAGTCTCACTTCCCCCCGGTCAAAAGGGCCATCTGAAAAATGTGTAAAATCCAGAAAGGCAGGACAGGCCATGGAGAACTGGGAGCCTTGTTATGCTGATGGGCCGGATGTAAATTGCCAACAGACACTCCGGAGAAGTGTATGGTGTTTCCTGAAACATCTAAAAAACAAAGCAACAGAGCCTAGGGCACTGCCACTTATGGTCCTATAGCTTAGGGAAATTAAAATCAAAAAGACACAGCCACCCCAAAGTTTGGGACGCCTCTGTTTACAACAACCTCGTTTACAGTACAAGTTCAACATCGCAGAAAGTGAAAAATGGATAAAGAAGTTGTGGTATTTACTTACAAAGCAATATCACTCAGCAATGAAATCTATGTCATCAGGCCCTTAGCATCACAATGAGTGGATTCAGGTACGATGATTCTAACTGAAATAAGTCACACAGAAAAAGAAACATCATAAGATATCAGTAATACACGGAATGTAAACTTGGCTACACAGGAACTGAATTACAGAACAGAACAGGGTCTCAAATTTAGAAAACCAACTTATGCTTGCTTAAGGGTAAAGGTGAGTTGGGGTGCTGCATAAAACCAGAGATTGAAATGAGCACAGATAAAGTTCCTTAAGTCAAATATGGAATAGACAAGAGCTACTCCTTGCTCAACGAAATGGACTCAACACCGCATATTAAACGCCTAAGAATGTACCTGACTAGTAAGTATCGTAAAACCTATGGATTGCTATGTCTCCAAAAGAGAATCAAGCATGTGTACAGGGGCATAAACGCAGCAGTGATAGGATTGGAGAGGTTCGGTGAGCAAATGAAGACCCTTTGAAGTCATATTGCATGGTACCCATTACACGGGTCTCAACTCTCCAGGTTTAAGGTATTCTTCCTTCAGCTAAAACATGCATGTGGAACCCAAGTATGATCAACCATGTGAACGGGAGACGTGTTCAAATATGTCTCAGTTTTCCTCCCCTGGTACTCGGGTGCAACATTCCAGACGCTTTACTAACACTCTCCCCACTTGGAGTGTCAGCGCCTTTAACCTCCTGTTTGGCCCAGTTTGCAATTTCTGCGGAAGATGAACAGGAATAGCGAGAACCAATGAGAGACTAGCTGGAGGTGTCTGGACGGGCAAATTTAACTCTCATTTCCAACCAGGAAGGGGAAATAACCAAAGGCTCAGCGTGCCGTGCCGGAACCAGATTAGGGCCTGAAGCCATCCTGCGGTGCTGCGGCCAGGTCACAAGAAAGCAAGTTGAAGAAAGGAGCTCAGGGGCACTGTAATTCACAAACCTGCAGAGTTATAAATGACAGCTATCGTCCAAAAATAGACTGAAGTAAGGCTGCCAAGAGGACTTGAAAGCGGGGCAGAATTGCAGGAAACCGATTTCAGGAGGTAGACTGGAATTGCATTGAAAGCATAGGAAAAGAGGCAGAACGTCCACAATGATGCACTTGGCCAAAAAGGGCGTATGCGTTTTTTCCTGAATATATTCAGGAAAAAACGCATACGCCCTTTTTGGCCAACCAAGCAAGCTTGCAAAGGAAATCTGCACTACAATGAAGTCTCACTTCCCCCCGGTCAAAAGGGCCATCTGAAAAAAGTGTAAAATCCAGAAAGGCAGGACAGGCCATGGAGAACTGGGAGCCTTGTTATGCTGATGGGCGGGATGTAAATTGCCAACAACCACTCGGGAGAAGTGTATGGTGTTTCCTGAAACATCTAAAAAACAAAGCAACAGAGCCTAGGGCACTTCCACTTATGATCCTATAGCTTAGGGAAATTAAAATCAAAAAGACACAGCCACCCCAAAGTTTGGGACGCCTCTGTTTACAAGAACCTCGTTTACCATACTAGTTCAATATCACAGAAAGTGAAAAATGGATAAAGAACTTGTGGTACTTACGTACAATGCAGTATCACTCAGCAATGAAATCTATGTCATCAGGCCCGTAGCAGCATAATGAGTGGATTCAGGTACGATGATTCTAACTGAAATAAGTCACACAGAAAAAGAATCATCATAAGATATCACTAATACACGGAATTAAACTTGGCTACACAGGAACTGCATTCCAAAACAGAACAAAGTCTCAAATTCAGAAAACCAACTTATGCTTGCTTAAGGGGAAAGGTGAGTTGGGGTGCTGCATAAAACCAGAGATTGAAATGAGCACAGATAAAGTTCCTTAAGCCAAATATGGAATAGACAAGAGCTACTCCTTGCTCAACGAAATGGACTCAACACCGCATATTAAACGCCTAAGAATGTACCTGACTAGTAAGTATCTTAAAACCTATGGATTGCTATGTCTCCGAAAGAGAATCAAGCATGTGTACAGGGGCATAAACGCAGCAGTGATAGGATTGGAGAGGTTCGGTGAGCAAATGAAGACCCTTTGAAGTCATATTGCATGGTACCCATTCCACGGGTTTCAACTACCCAGGTTTTAGGTATTCTTCCTTCAGCTAAAACATGCATGTGGAACCCAGAGTATGATCAACCATGTGATCGGGAGACGTGTTCAAATATGTCTCAGTTTTCCTCCCCTGGTACTCGGGTGCAACATTCCAGACGCTTTACTAACACTCTCCCCACTTGGAGAGTCAGCGCCTTTAACCTCCTGTTTGGCACAGTTTGCAATTTCTGCGGAAGATGAACAGGAATAGCGAGAACCAATGAGAGGCTAGCTGGAGGTGTCTGGACGGGCAAATTTAACTCTCATTTCCCAACAGGAAGAGGAAATAACCAAAGGCTCAGCGTGCCGTACCGGAACCAGATTAGGGCCTGAAGCCATCCTGCGGTGTTGCGGCCAGCTCAAAAGAAAGCGAGTTGAAGAAAGGAGCTCAGGGGCACTGTAATTCACAAACCTGCAGAGTTATAAATGACAGCTATCGTCCAAAAATATACTGAAGTAAGGCTGCCAAGAGGACTTGAAAACGGGGCAGAATTGCAGGAAACCGATTTCAGGAGGTAGACTGGAATTGCATTGAAAGCATAGGAAAAGAGGCAGAACGTCCACAATGATGCACTTGGCCAAAAAGGGCGTATGCGTTTTTTCCTGAATATATTCAGGAAAAAACGCATACGCCCTTTTTGGCCAACCAAGCAAGCTTGCAAAGGAAATCTGCACTACAATGAAGTCTCACTTCCCCCCGGTCAAAAGGGCCATCTGAAAAAAGTGTAAAATCCAGAAAGGCAGGACAGGCCATGGAGAACTGGGAGCCTTGTTATGCTGATGGGCGGGATGTAAATTGCCAACAACCACTCGGGAGAAGTGTATGGTGTTTCCTGAAACATCTAAAAAACAAAGCAACAGAACCTAGGGCACTTCCACTTATGGTCCTATAGCTTAGGGAAATTAAAATCAAAAAGACACAGCCACCCCAAAGTTTGGGACGCCTCTGTTTACAACAACCTCGTTTACAGTACAAGTTCAAAATCGCAGAAAGTGAAAAATGGATAAAGAAGTTGTGGTATTTACTTACAAAGCAATATCACTCAGCAATGAAATCTATGTCATCAGGCCCTTAGCATCACAATGAGTGGATTCAGGTATGATGATTCTAACTGAAATAAGTCACACAGAAAAAGAAACATCATAAGATATCAGTAATACACGGAATGTAAACTTGGCTACACAGGAACTGAATTACAGAACAGAACAGGGTCTCAAATTTAGAAAACCAACTTATGCTTGCTTAAGGGTAAAGGTGAGTTGGGGTGCTGCATAAAACCAGAGATTGAAATGAGCACAGATAAAGTTCCTTAAGCCAAATATGGAATAGACAAGAGCTACTCGTTGCTCAACGAAATGGACTCAACACCGCATATTAAACGCCTAAGAATGTACCTGACTAGTAAGTATCTTAAAACCTATGGATTGCTATGTCTCCGAAAGAGAATCAAGCATGTGTACAGGGGCATAAACGCAGCAGTGATAGGATTGGAGAGGTTCGGTGAGCAAATGAAGACCCTTTGAAGTCATATTGCATGGTACCCATTCCACGGGTTTCAACTACCCAGGTTTTAGGTATTCTTCCTTCAGCTAAAACATGCATGTGGAACCCAAGTATGATCAACCATGTGAACGGGAGACGTGTTCAAATATGTCTCAGTTTTCCTCCCCTGGTACTCGGGTGCAACATTCCAGACGCTTTACTAACACTCTCCCCACTTGGAGAGTCAGCGCCTTTAACCTCCTGTTTGGCACAGTTTGCAATTTCTGCAGAAGATGAACAGGAATAGCGAGAACCAATGAGAGACTAGCTGGAGGTGTCTGGACGGGCAAATTTAACTCTCATTTCCAACCAGGAAGGGGAAATAACCAAAGGCTCAGCGTGCCGTGCCGGAACCAGATTAGGGCCTGAAGCCATCCTGCGGTGCTGCGGCCAGGTCACAAGAAAGCAAGTTGAAGAAAGGAGCTCAGGGGCACTGTAATTCACAAACCTGCAGAGTTATAAATGACAGCTATCGTCCAAAAATAGACTGAAGTAAGGCTGCCAAGAGGACTTGAAAGCGGGGCAGAATTGCAGGAAACCGATTTCAGGAGGTAGACTGGAATTGCATTGAAAGCATAGGAAAAGAGGCAGAACGTCCACAATGATGCACTTGGCCAAAAAGGGCGTATGCGTTTTTTCCTGAATATATTCAGGAAAAAACGCATACGCCCTTTTTGGCCAACCAAGCAAGCTTGCAAAGGAAATCTGCACTACAATGAAGTCTCACTTCCCCCCGGTCAAAAGGGCCATCTGAAAAAAGTGTAAAATCCAGAAAGGCAGGACAGGCCATGGAGAACTGGGAGCCTTGTTATGCTGATGGGCGGGATGTAAATTGCCAACAACCACTCGGGAGAAGTGTATGGTGTTTCCTGAAACATCTAAAAAACAAAGCAACAGAGCCTAGGGCACTTCCACTTATGATCCTATAGCTTAGGGAAATTAAAATCAAAAAGACACAGCCACCCCAATGTTTGGGACGCCTCTGTTTACAAGAACCTTGTTTACCGTACTAGTTCAATATCACAGAAAGTGAAAAATGGATAAAGAACTTGTGGTACTTACGTACAATGCAGTATCACTCAGCAATGAAATCTATGTCATCAGGCCCGTAGCAGCATAATGAGTGGATTCAGGTACGATGATTCTAACTGAAATAAGTCACACAGAAAAAGAATCATCATAAGATATCACTAATACACGGAATTAAACTTGGCTACACAGGAACTGCATTCCAAAACAGAACAAAGTCTCAAATTTAGAAAACCAACTTATGCTTGCTTAAGGGGAAAGGTGAGTTGGGGTGCTGCATAAAACCAGAGATTGAAATGAGCACAGATAAAGTTCCTTAAGCCAAATATGGAATAGACAAGAGCTACTCGTTGCTCAACGAAATGGACTCAACACCGCATATTAAACGCCTAAGAATGTACCTGACTAGTAAGTATCTTAAAACCTATGGATTGCTATGTCTCCGAAAGAGAATCAAGCATGTGTACAGGGGCATAAACGCAGCAGTGATAGGATTGGAGAGGTTCGGTGAGCAAATGAAGACCCTTTGAAGTCATATTGCATGGTACCCATTCCACGGGTTTCAACTACCCAGGTTTTAGGTATTCTTCCTTCAGCTAAAACATGCATGTGGAACCCAGAGTATGATCAACCATGTGATCGGGAGACGTGTTCAAATATGTCTCAGTTTTCCTCCCCTGGTACTCGGGTGCAACATTCCAGACGCTTTACTAACACTCTCCCCACTTGGAGAGTCAGCGCCTTTAACCTCCTGTTTGGCACAGTTTGCAATTTCTGCGGAAGATGAACAGGAATAGCGAGAACCAATGAGAGGCTAGCTGGAGGTGTCTGGACGGGCAAATTTAACTCTCATTTCCCAACAGGAAGAGGAAATAACCAAAGGCTCAGCGTGCGGTACCGGAACCAGATTAGGGCCTGAAGCCATCCTGCGGTGTTGCGGCCAGCTCAAAAGAAAGCGAGTTGAAGAAAGGAGCTCAGGGGCACTGTAATTCACAAATCTGCAGAGTTATAAATGACAGCTATCGTCCAAAAATATACTGAAGTAAGGCTGCCAAGAGGACTTGAAAACGGGGCAGAATTGCAGGAAACCGATTTCAGGAGGTAGACTGGAATTGCATTGAAAGCATAGGAAAAGAGGCAGAACGTCCACAATGATGCACTTGGCCAAAAAGGGCGTATGCGTTTTTTCCTGAATATATTCAGGAAAAAACGCATACGCCCTTTTTGGCCAACCAAGCAAGCTTGCAAAGGAAATCTGCACTACAATGAAGTCTCACTTCCCCCCGGTCAAAAGGGCCATCTGAAAAATGTGTAAAATCCAGAAAGGCAGGACAGGCCATGGAGAACTGGGAGCCTTGTTATGCTGATGGGCGGGATGTAAATTGCCAACAGACACTCGGGAGAAGTGTATGGTGTTTCCTGAAACATCTAAAAAACAAAGCAACAGAGCCTAGGGCACTGCCACTTATGGTCCTATAGCTTAGGGAAATTAAAATCAAAAAGACACAGCCACCCCAAAGTTTGGGACGCCTCTGTTTACAACAACCTCGTTTACAGTACAAGTTCAACATCGCAGAAAGTGAAAAATGGATAAAGAAGTTGTGGTATTTACTTACAAAGCAATATCACTCAGCAATGAAATCTATGTCATCAGGCCCTTAGCATCACAATGAGTGGATTCAGGTATGATGATTCTAACTGAAATAAGTCACACAGAAAAAGAAACATCATAAGATATCAGTAATACACGGAATGTAAACTTGGCTACACAGGAACTGAATTACAGAACAGAACAGGGTCTCAAATTTAGAAAACCAACTTATGCTTGCTTAAGGGTAAAGGTGAGTTGGGGTGCTGCATAAAACCAGAGATTGAAATGAGCACAGATAAAGTTCCTTAAGTCAAATATGGAATAGACAAGAGCTACTCCTTGCTCAACGAAATGGACTCAACACCGCATATTAAACGCCTAAGAATGTACCTGACTAGTAAGTATCGTAAAACCTATGGATTGCTATGTCTCCAAAAGAGAATCAAGCATGTGTACAGGGGCATAAACGCAGCAGTGATAGGATTGGAGAGGTTCGGTGAGCAAATGAAGACCCTTTGAAGTCATATTGCATGGTACCCATTACACGGGTCTCAACTCTCCAGGTTTAAGGTATTCTTCCTTCAGCTAAAACATGCATGTGGAACCCAAGTATGATCAACCATGTGAACGGGAGACGTGTTCAAATATGTCTCAGTTTTCCTCCCCTGGTACTCGGGTGCAACATTCCAGACGCTTTACTAACACTCTCCCCACTTGGAGAGTCAGCGCCTTTAACCTCCTGTTTGGCACAGTTTGCAATTTCTGCAGAAGATGAACAGGAATAGCGAGAACCAATGAGAGACTAGCTGGAGGTGTCTGGACGGGCAAATTTAACTCTCATTTCCCACCAGGAAGGGGAAATAACCAAAGGCTCAGCGTGCCGTGCCGGAACCAGATTAGGGCCTGAAGCCATCCTGTGGTGTTGCGGCCAGGTCACAAGAAAGCAAGTTGAAGAAAGGAGCTCAGGGGCACTGTAATTCACAAACCTGCAGAGTTATAAATGACAGCTATCGTCCAAAAATAGACTGAAGTAAGGCTGCCAAGAGGACTTGAAAGCGGGGCAGAATTGCAGGAAACCGATTTCAGGAGGTAGACTGGAATTGCATTGAAAGCATAGGAAAAGAGGCAGAACGTCCACAATGATGCACTTGGCCAAAAAGGGCGTATGCGTTTTTTCCTGAATATATTCAGGAAAAAACGCATACGCCCTTTTTGGCCAACCAAGCAAGCTTGCAAAGGAAATCTGCACTACAATGAAGTCTCACTTCCCCCCGGTAAAAAGGGCCATCTGAAAAAAGTGTAAAATCCAGAAAGGCAGGACAGGCCATGGAGAACTGGGAGCCTTGTTATGCTGATGGGCGGGATGTAAATTGCCAACAACCACTCGGGAGAAGTGTATGGTGTTTCCTGAAACATCTAAAAAACAAAGCAACAGAGCCTAGGGCACTTCCACTTATGATCCTATAGCTTAGGGAAATTAAAATCAAAAAGACACAGCCACCCCAAAGTTTGGGACGCCTCTGTTTACAAGAACCTCGTTTACCGTACAAGTTCAATATCACAGAAAGTGAAAAATGGATAAAGAACTTGTGGTACTTACGTACAATGCAGTATCACTCAGCAATGAAATCTATGTCATCAGGCCCGTAGCAGCAAAATGAGTGGATTCAGGTACGATGATTCTAACTGAAATAAGTCACACAGAAAAAGAATCATCATAAGATATCACTAATACACGGAATTAAACTTGGCTACACAGGAACTGCATTCCAAAACAGAACAAAGTCTCAAATTTAGAAAACCAACTTATGCTTGCTTAAGGGGAAAGGTGAGTTGGGGTGCTGCATAAAACCAGAGATTGAAATGAGCACAGATAAAGTTCCTTAAGCCAAATATGGAATAGACAAGAGCTACTCGTTGCTCAACGAAATGGACTCAACACCGCATATTAAACGCCTAAGAATGTACCTGACTAGTAAGTATCTTAAAACCTATGGATTGCTATGTCTCCGAAAGAGAATCAAGCATGTGTACAGGGGCATAAACGCAGCAGTGATAGGATTGGAGAGGTTCGGTGAGCAAATGAAGACCCTTTGAAGTCATATTGCATGGTACCCATTCCACGGGTTTCAACTACCCAGGTTTTAGGTATTCTTCCTCCAGCTAAAACATGCATGTGGAACCCAGAGTATGATCAACCATGTGATCAGGAGACGTGTTCAAATATGTCTCAGTTTTCCTCCCCTGGTACTCGGGTGCAACATTCCAGACGCTTTACTAACACTCTCCCCACTTGGAGAGTCAGCGCCTTTAACCTCCTGTTTGGCACAGTTTGCAATTTCTGCGGAAGATGAACAGGAATAGCGAGAACCAATGAGAGGCTAGCTGGAGGTGTCTGGACGGGCAAATTTAACTCTCATTTCCCAACAGGAAGAGGAAATAACCAAAGGCTCAGCGTGCCGTACCGGAACCAGATTAGGGCCTGAAGCCATCCTGCGGTGTTGCGGCCAGCTCAAAAGAAAGCGAGTTGAAGAAAGGAGCTCAGGGGCACTGTAATTCACAAACCTGCAGAGTTATAAATGACAGCTATCGTCCAAAAATATACTGAAGTAAGGCTGCCAAGAGGACTTGAAAACGGGGCAGAATTGCAGGAAACCGATTTCAGGAGGTAGACTGGAATTGCATTGAAAGCATAGGAAAAGAGGCAGAACGTCCACAATGATGCACTTGGCCAAAAAGGGCGTATGCGTTTTTTCCTGAATATATTCAGGAAAAAACGCATACGCCCTTTTTGGCCAACCAAGCAAGCTTGCAAAGGAAATCTGCACTACAATGAAGTCTCACTTCCCCCCGGTCAAAAGGGCCATCTGAAAAATGTGTAAAATCCAGAAAGGCAGGACAGGCCATGGAGAACTGGGAGCCTTGTTATGCTGATGGGCGGGATGTAAATTGCCAACAGACACTCTGGAGAAGTGTATGGTGTTTCCTGAAACATCTAAAAAACAAAGCAACAGAGCCTAGGGCACTGCCACTTATGGTCCTATAGCTTAGGGAAATTAAAATCAAAAAGACACAGCCACCCCAAAGTTTGGGACGCCTCTGTTTACAACAACCTCGTTTACAGTACAAGTTCAACATCGCAGAAAGTGAAAAATGGATAAAGAAGTTGTGGTATTTACTTACAAAGCAATATCACTCAGCAATGAAATCTATGTCATCAGGCCCTTAGCATCACAATGAGTGGATTCAGGTATGATGATTCTAACTGAAATAAGTCACACAGAAAAAGAAACATCATAAGATATCAGTAATACACGGAATGTAAACTTGGCTACACAGGAACTGAATTACAGAACAGAACAGGGTCTCAAATTTAGAAAACCAACTTATGCTTGCTTAAGGGTAAAGGTGAGTTGGGGTGCTGCATAAAACCAGAGATTGAAATGAGCACAGATAAAGTTCCTTAAGTCAAATATGGAATAGACAAGAGCTACTCCTTGCTCAACGAAATGGACTCAACACCGCATATTAAACGCCTAAGAATGTACCTGACTAGTAAGTATCGTAAAACCTATGGATTGCTATGTCTCCAAAAGAGAATCAAGCATGTGTACAGGGGCATAAACGCAGCAGTGATAGGATTGGAGAGGTTCGGTGAGCAAATGAAGACCCTTTGAAGTCATATTGCATGGTACCCATTACACGGGTCTCAACTCTCCAGGTTTAAGGTATTCTTCCTTCAGCTAAAACATGCATGTGGAACCCAAGTATGATCAACCATGTGAACGGGAGACGTGTTCAAATATGTCTCAGTTTTCCTCCCCTGGTACTCGGGTGCAACATTCCAGACGCTTTACTAACACTCTCCCCACTTGGAGTGTCAGCGCCTTTAACCTCCTGTTTGGCCCAGTTTGCAATTTCTGCGGAAGATGAACAGGAATAGCGAGAACCAATGAGAGACTAGCTGGAGGTGTCTGGACGGGCAAATTTAACTCTCATTTCCCACCAGGAAGGGGAAATAACGAAAGGCTCAGCGTGCCGTGCCGGAACCAGATTAGGGCCTGAAGCCATCCTGTGGTGTTGCGGCCAGCTCAAAAGAAAGCGAGTTGAAGAAAGGAGCTCAGGGGCACTGTAATTCACAAACCTGCAGAGTTATAAATGACAGCTATCGTCCAAAAATAGACTGAAGTAAGGCTGCCAAGAGGACTTGAAAGCGGGGCAGAATTGCAGGAAACCGATTTCAGGAGGTAGACTGGAATTGCATTGAAAGCATAGGAAAAGAGGCAGAACGTCCACAATGATGCACTTGGCCAAAAAGGGCGTATGCGTTTTTTCCTGAATATATTCAGGAAAAAACGCATACGCCCTTTTTGGCCAACCAAGCAAGCTTGCAAAGGAAATCTGCACTACAATGAAGTCTCACTTCCCCCCGGTCAAAAGGGCCATCTGAAAAAAGTGTAAAATCCAGAAAGGCAGGACAGGCCATGGAGAACTGGGAGCCTTGTTATGCTGATGGGCGGGATGTAAATTGCCAACAACCACTCGGGAGAAGTGTATGGTGTTTCCTGAAACATCTAAAAAACAAAGCAACACAGCCTAGGGCACTTCCACTTATGATCCTATAGCTTAGGGAAATTAAAATCAAAAAGACACAGCCACCCCAAAGTTTGGGACGCCTCTGTTTACAAGAACCTCGTTTACCATACTAGTTCAATATCACAGAAAGTGAAAAATGGATAAAGAACTTGTGGTACTTACGTACAATGCAGTATCACTCAGCAATGAAATCTATGTCATCAGGCCCGTAGCAGCATAATGAGTGGATTCAGGTACGATGATTCTAACTGAAATAAGTCACACAGAAAAAGAAACATCATAAGATATCACTAATACACGGAATTAAACTTGGTTACACAGGAACTGCATTCCAAAACAGAACAGGGTCTCAAATTTAGAAAACCAACTTATGCTTGCTTAAGGGGAAAGGTGAGTTGGGATGCTGCATAAAACCAGAGATTGAAATGAGCACAGATAAAGTTCCTTAAGCCAAATATGGAATAGACAAGAGCTACTCGTTGCTCAACGAAATGGACTCAACACCGCATATTAAACGCCTAAGAATGTACCTGACTAGTAAGTATCTTAAAACCTATGGATTGCTATGTCTCCGAAAGAGAATCAAGCATGTGTACAGGGGCATAAACGCAGCAGTGATAGGATTGGAGAGGTTCGGTGAGCAAATGAAGACCCTTTGAAGTCATATTGCATGGTACCCATTCCACGGGTTTCAACTACCCAGGTTTTAGGCATTCTTCCTTCAGCTAAAACATGCATGTGGAACCCAGAGTATGATCAACCATGTGATTGGGAGACGTGTTCAAATATGTCTCAGTTTTCCTCCCCTGGTACTCGGGTGCAACATTCCAGACGCTTTACTAACACTCTCCCCACTTGGAGAGTCAGCGCCTTTAACCTCCTGTTTGTCACAGTTTGCAATTTCTGCGGAAGATGAACAGGAATAGCGAGAACCAATGAGAGGCTAGCTGGAGGTGTCTGGACGGGCAAATTTAACTCTCATTTCCCAACAGGAAGAGGAAATAACCAAAGGCTCAGCGTGCCGTACCGGAACCAGATTAGGGCCTGAAGCCATCCTGCGGTGTTGTGGCCAGCTCAAAAGAAAGCGAGTTGAAGAAAGGAGCTCAGGGGCACTGTAATTCACAAACCTGCAGAGTTATAAATGACAGCTATCGTCCAAAAATAGACTGAAGTAAGGCTGCCAAGAGGACTTAAAAACGGGGCAGAATTGCAGGAAACCGATTTCAGGAGGTAGACTGGAATTGCATTGAAAGCATAGGAAAAGAGGCAGAACGTCCACAATGATGCACTTGACCAAAAAGGGCGTATGCGTTTTTTCCTGAATATATTCAGGAAAAAACGCATACGCCCTTTTTGGCCAACCAAGCAAGCTTGCAAAGGAAATCTGCACTACAATGAAGTCTCACTTCCCCCCGGTCAAAAGGGCCATCTGAAAAAAGTGTAAAATCCAGAAAGGCAGGACAGGCCATGGAGAACTGGGAGCCTTGTTATGCTGATGGGCGGGATGTAAATTGCCAACAACCACTCCGGAGAAGTGTATGGTGTTTCCTGAAAAATCTAAAAAACAAAGCAACAGAGCCTAGGGCACTGCCACTTATGGTCCTATAGCTTAGGGAAATTAAAATCAAAAAGACACAGCCACCCCAAAGTTTGGGACGCCTCTGTTTACAAGAACCTCATTTACCGTACAAGTTCAATATCACAGAAAGTGATAAATGGATAAAGAACTTGTGGTACTTACGTACAATGCAGTATCACTCAGCAATGAAATCTATGTCATCAGGCCCGTAGCAGCATAATGAGTAGATTCAGGTACGATGATTCTAACTGAAATAAGTCACACAGAAAAAGAAACATCATAAGATATCACTAATACACGGAATGTAAACTTGGCTACACAGGAACTGAATTCCAAAACAGAACAGGTTCTCAAATTTAGAAAACCAACTTATGCTTGCTTAAGGGGAAAGGTGAGTTGGGTTGCTGCATAAAACCAGAGATTGAAATGAGCACAGATAAAGTTCCTTAAGCCAAATATGGAATAGACAAGAGCTACTCCTTGCTCAAAGAAATGGACTCAACACCGCATATTAAATGCCTAAGAATGTACCTGACTAGTAAGTATCGTAAAACCTATGGATTGCTATGTCTCCAAAAGAGAATCAAGCATGTGTACAGGGACATAAACGCAGCAGTGATAGGATTGGAGAGGTTCGGTGAGCAAATGAAGACCCTTTGAAGTCATATTGCATGGTACCCATTACACGGGTCTCAACTCTCCAGGTTTAAGGTATTCTTCCTTCAGCTAAAACATGCATGTGGAACCCAAGTATGATCAACCATGTGAACGGGAGACGTGTTCAAATATGTCTCAGTTTTCCTCCCCTGGTACTCGGGTGCAACATTCCAGACGCTTTACTAACACTCTCCCCACTTGGAGAGTCAGCGCCTTTAACCTCCTGTTTGGCCCAGTTTGCAATTTCTGCGGAAGATGAACAGGAATAGTGAGAACCAATGAGAGGCTAGCTGGAGGTGTCTGGACGGGCAAATTTAACTCTCATTTCCCACCAGGAAGAGGAAATAACCAAAGGCTCAACGTGCCGTACCGGAGCCAGATTAGGGCCTGAAGCCATCCTGCGGTGTTGCGGCCAGCTCAAAAGAAAGCGAGTTGAAGAAAGGAGCTCAGGGGCACTGTAATTCACAAACCTGCAGAGTTATAAATGACAGCTATCGTCCAAAAATAGACTGAAGTAAGTCTGCCAAGAGGACTTGAAAGCGGGGCAGAATTGCAGGAAACCGATTGCAGGAGGTAGACTGGAATTGCATTGAAAGCATAGGAAAAGAGGCAGAACGTCCACAATGATGCACTTGGCCAAAAAGGGCGTATGCGTTTTTTCCTGAATATATTCAGGAAAAAACGCATACGCCCTTTTTGGCCAACCAAGCAAGCTTGCAAAGGAAATCTGCACTACAATGAAGTCTCACTTCCCCCCGGTCAAAAGGGCCATCTGAAAAAAGTGTAAAATCCAGAAAGGCAGGACAGGCCATGGAGAACTGGGAGCCTTGTTATGCTGATGGGCGGGATGTAAATTGCCAACAACCAATCGGGAGAAGTGTATGGTGTTTCCTGAAACATCTAAAAAACAAAGCAACAGAGCCTAGGGCACTTCCACTTATGGTCCTATAGCTTAGGGAAATTAAAATCAAAAAGACACAGCCACCCCAAAGTTTGGAACGGCTCTGTTTACAAGAACCTCGTTTACAGTACAAGTTCAACATCGCAGAAAGTGAAAAATGGATAAAAAAGTTGTGGTATTTACTTACAAAGCAATATCACTCAGCAATGAAATCTGTGTCATCAGGCCCTTAGTAGCACAATGAGTGGATTCAGGTATGATGATTCTAACTGAAATAAGTCACACAGAAAAAGAAACATCATAAGATATCAGTAATACATGGAATGTAAACTTGGCTACACAGGAACTGAATTACAGAACAGAACAGGGTCTCAAATTTAGAAAACCAACTTATGCTTGCTTAAGGGGAAAGGTGAGTTGGGGTGCTGCATAAAACCAGAGATTGAAATGAGCACAGATAAAGTTCCTTAAGCCAAATATGGAATAGACAAGAGCTACTCCTTGCTCAAAGAAATGGACTCAACACCGCATGTTAAATGCCTAAGAATGTACCTGACTAGTAAGTATCTTAAAACCTAGGGATTGCTATGTCTCCAAAAGAGAATCAAGCATGTGTACAGGGGCATAAACGCAGCAGTGATAGGATTGGAGAGGTTCAGTGAGCAAATGAAGACCCTGTGAAGTCATATTGCATGGTACCCATTCCACGGGTTTCAACTACCCAGGTTTTAGGTATTCTTCCTTCAGCTAAAACATGCATGTGGAACCTAGAGTATGATCAACCATGTGATCGGGAGACGTGTTCAAATATGTCTCAGTTATCCTCCCCTGGTACTCGGGTGCAACATTCCAGACGCTTTACTAACACTCTCCCGACTTGGAGAGTCAGTCCCTTTAACCTCCTGTTTGGCCCAGTTTGCAATTTCTGCGGAAGATGAACAGGAATAGCGAGAACCAATGAGAGGCTAGCTGCAGGTGTCTGGACGGGCAAATTTAACTCTCATTTCCCACCAGGAAGAGGAATTAACCAAAGGCTCAGCATGCCGGGCCGGAACCAGATTAGGGCCTGAAGCCATCCTGCGGTGTTGCGGCCAGGTCACAAGAAAGCGAGTTGAAGAAAGGAGCTCAGGGGCACTGTAATTCACAAACCTGCAGAGTTATAAATGACAGCTATCGTCCAAAAATAGACTGAAGTAAGGCTGCCAAGAGGACTTGAAAGCGGGGCAGAATTGCAGGAAACCGATTTCAGGAGGTAGACTGGAATTGCATTGAAAGCATAGGAAAAGAGGCAGAACGTCCACAATGATGCACTTGGCCAAAAAGGGCGTATGCGTTTTTTCCTGAATATATTCAGGAAAAAACGCATACGCCCTTTTTGGCCAACCAAGCAAGCTTGCAAAGGAAATCTGCACTACAATGAAGTCTCACTTCCCCCCGGTCAAAAGGGCCATCTGAAAAAAGTGTAAAATCCAGAAAGGCAGGACAGGCCATGGAGAACTGGGAGCCTTGTTATGCTGATGGGCGGGATGTAAATTGCCAACAACCAATCGGGAGAAGTGTATGGTGTTTCCTGAAACATCTAAAAAACAAAGCAACAGAGCCTAGGGCACTTCCACTTATGGTCCTATAGCTTAGGGAAATTAAAATCAAAAAGACACAGCCACCCCAAAGTTTGGAACGGCTCTGTTTACAAGAACCTCGTTTACAGTACAAGTTCAACATCGCAGAAAGTGAAAAATGGATAAAGAACTTGTGGTACTTACGTACAATCAGTATCACTCAGCAATGAAATCTATGTCATCACGCCCGTAGCAGCATAATGAGTAGATTCAGGTACGATGATTCTAACTGAAATAAGTCACACAGAAAAAGAAACATCATAAGATATCACTAATACACGGAATGTAAACTTGGCTACACAGGAACTGAATTCCAAAACAGAACAGGTTCTCAAATTTAGAAAACCAACTTATGCTTGCTTAAGGGGAAAGGTGAGTTGGGTTGCTGCATAAAACCAGAGATTGAAATGAGCACAGATAAAGTTCCTTAAGCCAAATATGGAATAGACAAGAGCTACTCCTTGCTCAACGAAATGGACTCAACACCGCATATTAAACGCCTAAGAATGTACCTGACTAGTAAGTATCTTAAAACCTATGGATTGCTATGTCTCCGAAAGAGAATCAAGCATGTGTACAGGGGCATAAACGCAGCAGTGATAGGATTGGAGAGGTTCGGTGAGCAAATGAAGACCCTTTGAAGTAATATTGCATGGTACCCATTCCACGGGTTTCAACTACCCAGGTTTTAGGTATTCTTCCTTCAGCTAAAACATGCATGTGGAACCCAGAGTATGATAAACCATGTGATTGGGAGACGTGTTCAAATATGTCTCAGTTTTCCTCCCCTGGTACTCGGGTGCAACATTCCAGACGCTTTACTAACACTCTCCCCACTTGGAGAGTCAGCGCCTTTAACCTCCTGTTTGGCACAGTTTGCAATTTCTGCGGAAGATGAACAGGAATAGCGAGAACCAATGAGAGGCTAGCTGGAGGTGTCTGGACGGGCAAATTTAACTCTCATTTCCCACCAGGAAGAGGAAATAACCAAAGGCTCAGCGTGCCGTGCCGGAACAAGATTAGGGCCTGAAGCCATGCTGCGGTGTTGCGGCCAGGTCACAAGAAAGCGAGTTGAAGAAAGGAGCTCAGGGGCACTGTAATTCACAAACCTGCAGAGTTATAAATGACAGCTATCGTCCAAAAATAGACTGAAGTAAGGCTGCCAAGAGGACTTGAAAGCGGGGCAGAATTGCAGGAAACCGATTTCAGGAGGTAGACTGGAATTGCATTGAAAGCATAGGAAAAGAGGCAGAACGTCCACAATGATGCACTTGGCCAAAAAGGGCGTATGCGTTTTTTCCTGAATATATTCAGGAAAAAACGCATACACCCTTTTTGGCCAACCAAGCAAGCTTGCAAAGGAAATCTGCACTACAATGAAGTCTCACTTCCCCCCGGTCAAAAGGGCCATCTGAAAAAAGTGTAAAATCCAGAAAGGCAGGACAGGCCATGGAGAACTGGGAGCCTTGTTATGCTGATGGGCGGGATGTAAATTGCCAACAACCACTGGGGAGAAGTGTATGGTGTTTCCTGAAACATCTAAAAAACAAAGCAACAGAACCTAGGGCACTTCCACTTATGGTCCTATAGCTTAGGGAAATTAAAATCAAAAAGACACAGCCACCCCAAAGTTTGGAACGGCTCTGTTTACAAGAACCTCGTTTACAGTACAAGTTCAACATCGCAGAAAGTGAAAAATGGGTAAAGAAGTTGTGGTATTTACTTACAAAGCAATATCACTCAGCAATGAAATCTGTGTCATCAGGCCCTTAGCAGCACAATTAGTGGATTCAGGTATGATGATTCTAACTGAAATAAGTCACACAGAAAAAGAAACATCATAAGATATCAGTAATACACGGAATGTAAACTTGGCTACACAGGAACTGAATTACAGAACAGAACAGGGTCTCAAATTTAGAAAACCAACTTATGCTTGCTTAAGGGTAAAGGTGAGTTGGAGTGCTGCATAAAACCAGAGATTGAAATGAGCACAGATAAAGTTCCTTAAGCCAAATATGGAATAGACAAGAGTTACTCCTTGCTCAACGAAATGAACTCAATACCCCATATTAAACGCCTAAGAATGTACCTGACTAGTAAGTATCTTAAAACTTATGGATTGCTATGTCTCCGAAAGAGAATCAAGCATGTGTACAGGGGCATAAACGCAGCAGTGATAGGATTGGAGAGGTTCGTGAGCAAATGAAGACCCTTTGAAGTCATATTGCATGGTACCCATTCCACGGGTTTCAACTACCCAGGTTTTAGGTATTCTTCCTTCAGCTAAAACATGCATGTGGAACCTAGAGTATGATCAACCATGTGATCGGGAGACGTGATCAAATATGTCCCAGTTTTTGTACCCTGGTACTCGGGTGCAACATTCCAGACGCTTTACTAACACTCTCCCGACTTGGAGAGTCAGTCCCTTTAACCTCCTGTTTGGCCCAGTTTGCAATTTCTGCGGAAGATGAACAGGAATAGCGAGAACCAATGAGAGGCTAGCTGCAGGTGTCTGGACGGGCAAATTTAACTCTCATTTCCCACCAGGAAGAGGAATTAACCAAAGGCTCAGCATGCCGGGCCGGAACCAGATTAGGGCCTGAAGCCATCCTGCGGTGTTGCGGCCAGGTCACAAGAAAGCGAGTTGAAGAAAGGAGCTCAGGGGCACTGTAATTCACAAACCTGCAGAGTTATAAATGACAGCTATCGTCCAAAAATAGACTGAAGTAAGGCTGCCAAGAGGACTTGAAAGCGGGGCAGAATTGCAGGAAACCGATTTCAGGAGGTAGACTGGAATTGCATTGAAAGCATAGGAAAAGAGGCAGAACGTCCACAATGATGCACTTGGCCAAAAAGGGCGTATGCGTTTTTTCCTGAATATATTCAGGAAAAAACGCATACGCCCTTTTTGGCCAACCAAGCAAGCTTGCAAAGGAAATCTGCACTACAATGAAGTCTCACTTCCCCCCGGTCAAAAGGGACATCTGTAAAAAGTGTAAAATCCAGAAAGGCAGGACAGGCCATGGAGAACTGGGAGCCTTGTTATGCTGATGGGCGGGATGTAAATTGCCAACAACCAATCGGGAGAAGTGTATGGTGTTTCCTGAAACATCTAAAAAACAAAGCAACAGAGCCTAGGGCACTTCCACTTATGGTCCTATAGCTTAGGGAAATTAAAATCAAAAAGACACAGCCACCCCAAAGTTTGGAACGGCTCTGTTTACAAGAACCTCGTTTACAGTACAAGTTCAACATCGCAGAAAGTGAAAAATGGATAAAAAAGTTGTGGTATTTACTTACAAAGCAATATCACTCAGCAATGAAATCTGTGTCATCAGGCCCTTAGTAGCACAATGAGTGGATTCAGGTATGATGATTCTAACTGAAATAAGTCACACAGAAAAAGAAACATCATAAGATATCAGTAATACATGGAATGTAAACTTGGCTACACAGGAACTGAATTACAGAACAGAACAGGGTCTCAAATTTAGAAAACCAACTTATGCTTGCTTAAGGGGAAAGGTGAGTTGGGGTGCTGCATAAAACCAGAGATTGAAATGAGCACAGATAAAGTTCCTTAAGCCAAATATGGAATAGACAAGAGCTACTCCTTGCTCAAAGAAATGGACTCAACACCGCATGTTAAATGCCTAAGAATGTACCTGACTAGTAAGTATCTTAAAACCTAGGGATTGCTATGTCTCCAAAAGAGAATCAAGCATGTGTACAGGGGCATAAACGCAGCAGTGATAGGATTGGAGAGGTTCAGTGAGCAAATGAAGACCCTGTGAAGTCATATTGCATGGTACCCATTCCACGGGTTTCAACTACCCAGGTTTTAGGTATTCTTCCTTCAGCTAAAACATGCATGTGGAACCTAGAGTATGATCAACCATGTGATCGGGAGACGTGTTCAAATATGTCTCAGTTATCCTCCCCTGGTACTCGGGTGCAACATTCCAGACGCTTTACTAACACTCTCCCGACTTGGAGAGTCAGTCCCTTTAACCTCCTGTTTGGCCCAGTTTGCAATTTCTGCGGAAGATGAACAGGAATAGCGAGAACCAATGAGAGGCTAGCTGCAGGTGTCTGGACGGGCAAATTTAACTCTCATTTCCCACCAGGAAGAGGAATTAACCAAAGGCTCAGCATGCCGGGCCGGAACCAGATTAGGGCCTGAAGCCATCCTGCGGTGTTGCGGCCAGGTCACAAGAAAGCGAGTTGAAGAAAGGAGCTCAGGGGCACTGTAATTCACAAACCTGCAGAGTTATAAATGACAGCTATCGTCCAAAAATAGACTGAAGTAAGGCTGCCAAGAGGACTTGAAAGCGGGGCAGAATTGCAGGAAACCGATTTCAGGAGGTAGACTGGAATTGCATTGAAAGCATAGGAAAAGAGGCAGAACGTCCACAATGATGCACTTGGCCAAAAAGGGCGTATGCGTTTTTTCCTGAATATATTCAGGAAAAAACGCATACGCCCTTTTTGGCCAACCAAGCAAGCTTGCAAAGGAAATCTGCACTACAATGAAGTCTCACTTCCCCCCGGTCAAAAGGGCCATCTGAAAAAAGTGTAAAATCCAGAAAGGCAGGACAGGCCATGGAGAACTGGGAGCCTTGTTATGCTGATGGGCGGGATGTAAATTGCCAACAACCAATCGGGAGAAGTGTATGGTGTTTCCTGAAACATCTAAAAAACAAAGCAACAGAGCCTAGGGCACTTCCACTTATGGTCCTATAGCTTAGGGAAATTAAAATCAAAAAGACACAGCCACCCCAAAGTTTGGAACGGCTCTGTTTACAAGAACCTCGTTTACAGTACAAGTTCAACATCGCAGAAAGTGAAAAATGGATAAAGAACTTGTGGTACTTACGTACAATCAGTATCACTCAGCAATGAAATCTATGTCATCACGCCCGTAGCAGCATAATGAGTAGATTCAGGTACGATGATTCTAACTGAAATAAGTCACACAGAAAAAGAAACATCATAAGATATCACTAATACACGGAATGTAAACTTGGCTACACAGGAACTGAATTCCAAAACAGAACAGGGTCTCAAATTTAGAAAACCAACTTATGCTTGCTTAAGGGGAAAGGTGAGTTGGGTTGCTGCATAAAACCAGAGATTGAAATGAGCACAGATAAAGTTCCTTAAGCCAAATATGGAATAGACAAGAGCTACTCCTTGCTCAACGAAATGGACTCAACACCGCATATTAAACGCCTAAGAATGTACCTGACTAGTAAGTATCTTAAAACCTATGGATTGCTATGTCTCCGAAAGAGAATCAAGCATGTGTACAGGGGCATAAACGCAGCAGTGATAGGATTGGAGAGGTTCGGTGAGCAAATGAAGACCCTTTGAAGTAATATTGCATGGTACCCATTCCACGGGTTTCAACTACCCAGGTTTTAGGTATTCTTCCTTCAGCTAAAACATGCATGTGGAACCCAGAGTATGATAAACCATGTGATTGGGAGACGTGTTCAAATATGTCTCAGTTTTCCTCCCCTGGTACTCGGGTGCAACATTCCAGACGCTTTACTAACACTCTCCCCACTTGGAGAGTCAGCGCCTTTAACCTCCTGTTTGGCACAGTTTGCAATTTCTGCGGAAGATGAACAGGAATAGCGAGAACCAATGAGAGGCTAGCTGGAGGTGTCTGGACGGGCAAATTTAACTCTCATTTCCCACCAGGAAGAGGAAATAACCAAAGGCTCAGCGTGCCGTGCCGGAACAAGATTAGGGCCTGAAGCCATGCTGCGGTGTTGCGGCCAGGTCACAAGAAAGCGAGTTGAAGAAAGGAGCTCAGGGGCACTGTAATTCACAAACCTGCAGAGTTATAAATGACAGCTATCGTCCAAAAATAGACTGAAGTAAGGCTGCCAAGAGGACTTGAAAGCGGGGCAGAATTGCAGGAAACCGATTTCAGGAGGTAGACTGGAATTGCATTGAAAGCATAGGAAAAGAGGCAGAACGTCCACAATGATGCACTTGGCCAAAAAGGGCGTATGCGTTTTTTCCTGAATATATTCAGGAAAAAACGCATACACACTTTTTGGCCAACCAAGCAAGCTTGCAAAGGAAATCTGCACTACAATGAAGTCTCACTTCCCCCCGGTCAAAAGGGCCATCTGAAAAAAGTGTAAAATCCAGAAAGGCAGGACAGGCCATGGAGAACTGGGAGCCTTGTTATGCTGATGGGCGGGATGTAAATTGCCAACAACCACTGGGGAGAAGTGTATGGTGTTTCCTGAAACATCTAAAAAACAAAGCAACAGAACCTAGGGCACTTCCACTTATGGTCCTATAGCTTAGGGAAATTAAAATCAAAAAGACACAGCCACCCCAAAGTTTGGAACGGCTCTGTTTACAAGAACCTCGTTTACAGTACAAGTTCAACATCGCAGAAAGTGAAAAATGGGTAAAGAAGTTGTGGTATTTACTTACAAAGCAATATCACTCAGCAATGAAATCTGTGTCATCAGGCCCTTAGCAGCACAATTAGTGGATTCAGGTATGATGATTCTAACTGAAATAAGTCACACAGAAAAAGAAACATCATAAGATATCAGTAATACACGGAATGTAAACTTGGCTACACAGGAACTGAATTACAGAACAGAACAGGGTCTCAAATTTAGAAAACCAACTTATGCTTGCTTAAGGGTAAAGGTGAGTTGGAGTGCTGCATAAAACCAGAGATTGAAATGAGCACAGATAAAGTTCCTTAAGCCAAATATGGAATAGACAAGAGTTACTCCTTGCTCAACGAAATGAACTCAATACCCCATATTAAACGCCTAAGAATGTACCTGACTAGTAAGTATCTTAAAACTTATGGATTGCTATGTCTCCGAAAGAGAATCAAGCATGTGTACAGGGGCATAAACGCAGCAGTGATAGGATTGGAGAGGTTCGTGAGCAAATGAAGACCCTTTGAAGTCATATTGCATGGTACCCATTCCACGGGTTTCAACTACCCAGGTTTTAGGTATTCTTCCTTCAGCTAAAACATGCATGTGGAACCTAGAGTATGATCAACCATGTGATCGGGAGACGTGATCAAATATGTCCCAGTTTTTGTACCCTGGTACTCGGGTGCAACATTCCAGACGCTTTACTAACACTCTCCCGACTTGGAGAGTCAGTCCCTTTAACCTCCTGTTTGGCCCAGTTTGCAATTTCTGCGGAAGATGAACAGGAATAGCGAGAACCAATGAGAGGCTAGCTGCAGGTGTCTGGACGGGCAAATTTAACTCTCATTTCCCACCAGGAAGAGGAATTAACCAAAGGCTCAGCGTGCCGTGCCGGAACCAGATTAGGGCCTGAAGACATCCAGCGTTGTTGCGGCCAGGTCACAAGAAAGGGAGTTGAAGAAAGGAGCTCAGGGGCACTGTAATTCACAAACCTGCAGAGTTATAAATGACAGCTATCGTCCAAAAATAGACTGAAGTAAGGCTGCCAAGAGGAGTTGAAAGCGGGGCAGAATTGCAGGAAACCGATTTCAGGAGGTAGACTGGAATTGCATTGAAAGCATAGGAAAAGAGGCAGAACGTCCACAATGATGCACTTGGCCAAAAAGGGCGTATGCGTTTTTTCCTGAATATATTCAGGAAAAAACGCATACGCCCTTTTTGGCCAACCCAGCAAGCTTGCAAAGGAAATCTGCACTACAATGAAGTCTCACTTCCCCCCGGTCAAAAGGGCCATCTGAAAAAAGTGTAAAATCCAGAAAGGCACGACAGGCCATGGAGAACTGGGAGCCTTCTTATGCTGATGGGCGGGATGTAAATTGCCAACAGACACTCGGGAGAAGTGTATGGTGTTTCCTGAAACATCTAAAAAACAAAGCAACAGAGCCTAGGGCACTGCCACTTATGGTCCTATAGCTTAGGGAAATTAAAATCAAAAAGACACAGCCACCCCAAAGTTTGGGACGCCTCTGTTTACAAGAACCTCGTTTACCGTACAAGTTCAATATCACAGAAAGTGAAAAATGGATAAAGAACTTGTGGTACTTACGTACAATGCAGTATCACTCAGCAATGAAATCTATGTCATCAGGCCCGTAGCAGCATAATGAGTGGATTCAGGTACGATGATTCTAACTGAAATAAGTCACACAGAAAAAGAAACATCATAAGATATCAGTAATACACGGAATGTAAACTTGGCTACACAGGAACTGAATTCCAAAACAGAACAGGTTCTCAAATTTAGAAAACCAACTTATGCTTGCTTAAGGGGAAAGGTGAGTTGGGTTGCTGCATAAAACCAGAGATTGAAATGAGCACAGATAAAGTTCCTTAAGCCAAATATGGAATAGACAAGAGCTACTCCTTGCTCAACGAAATGGACTCAACACCGCATATTAAACGCCTAAGAATGTACCTGACTAGTAAGTATCTTAAAACCTATGGATTGCTATGTCTCCGAAAGAGAATCAAGCATGTGTACAGGGGCATAAACGCAGCAGTGATAGGATTGGAGAGGTTCGGTGAGCAAATGAAGACCCTTTGAAGTCTTATTGCATGGTACCCATTCCACGGGTTTCAACTACCCAGGTTTTAGGTATTCTTCCTTCAGCTAAAACATGCATGTGGAACCCAGAGTATGATAAACCATGTGATTGGGAGACGTGTTCAAATATGTCTCAGTTTTCCTCCCCTGGTACTCGGGTGCAACATTCCAGACGCTTTACTAACACTCTCCCCACTTGGAGAGTCAGCGCCTTTAACCTCCTGTTTGGCCCAGTTTGCAATTTCTGCGGAAGATGAACAGGAATAGCGAGAACCAATGAGAGGCTAGCTGGAGGTGTCTGGATGGGCAAATTTAACTCTCATTTCCCACCAGGAAGAGGAAATAACCAAAGGCTCAGCGTGCCGTGCCGGAACCAGATTAGGGCCTGAAGCCATGCTGCGGTGTTGCGGCCAGGTCACAAGAAAGCGAGTTGAAGAAAGGAGCTCAGGGGCACTGTAATTCACAAACCTGCAGAGTTATAAATGACAGCTATCGTCCAAAAATAGACTGAAGTAAGGCTGCCAAGAGGACTTGAAAGCGGGGCAGAATTGCAGGAAACCGATTTCAGGAGGTAGACTGGAATTGCATTGAAAGCATAGGAAAAGAGGCAGAACGTCCACAATGATGCACTTGGCCAAAAAGGGCGTATGCGTTTTTTCCTGAATATATTCAGGAAAAAACGCATACGCCCTTTTTGGCCAACCAAGCAAGCTTGCAAAGGAAATCTGCACTACAATGAAGTCTCACTTCCCCCCGGTCAAAAGGGCCATCTGAAAAAAGTGTAAAATCCAGAAAGGCAGGACAGGCCATGGAGAACTGGGAGCCTTGTTATGCTGATGGGCGGGATGTAAATTACCAACAGACACTCAGGAGAAGTGTATGGTGTTTCCTGAAACATCTAAAAAACAAAGCAACAGAGCCTAGGGCACTTCCACTTATGGTCCTATAGCTTAGGGAAATTAAAATCAAAAAGACACAGCCACCCCAAAGTTTGGAACGGCTCTGTTTACAAGAACCTCGTTTACAGTACAAGTTCAACATCGCAGAAAGTGAAAAATGGGTAAAGAAGTTGTGCTATTTACTTACAAAGCAATATCACTCAGCAATGAAATCTATGTCATCAGGCCCTTAGCAGCACAATGAGTGGATTCAGGTATGATGATTCTAACTGAAATAAGTCACACAGAAAAAGAAACATCATAAGATATCAGTAATACACGGAATGTAAACTTGGCTACACATGAACTGAATTAGAGAACAGAACAGGGTCTCAAATTTAGAAAACCAACTTATTCTTGCTTAAGGGTAAAGGTGAGTTGGGGTGCTGCATAAAACCAGAGATTGAAATGAGCACAGATAAAGTTCCTTAAGCCAAATATGGAATAGACAAGAGTTACTCCTTGCTCAACGAAATGAACTCAACACCCCATATTAAACGCCTAAAAACGTACCTGACTAGTAAGTATCTTAAAACCTATGGATTGCTATGTCTCCGAAAGAGAATCAAGCATGTGTACAGGGGCATACACGCAGCAGTGATAGGATTGGAGAGGTTCGTGAGCAAATGAAGACCCTTTGAAGTCATATTGCATGGTACCCATTCCACGGGTTTCAACTACCCAGGTTTTAGGTATTCTTCCTTCAGCTAAAACATGCATGTGGAACCTAGAGTATGATCAACCATGTGATCGGGAGACGTGTTCAAATATGTCCCAGTTTTCGTACCCTGGTACTCGGGTGCAACATTCCAGACGCTTTACTAACACTCTCCCGACTTGGAGAGTCAGTCCCTTTAACCTCCTGTTTGGCCCAGTTTGCAATTTCTGCGGAAGATGAACAGGAATAGCGAGAACCAATGAGAGGCAAGCTGGAGGTGTCTGGACGGGCAAATTTAACTCTCATTTCCCACCAGGAAGAGGAATTAACCAAAGGCTCAGCGTGCCATGCCAGAACCAGATTAGGGCCTGAAGACATCCAGCGGTGTTGCGGCCAGCTCAAAAGAAAGCGAGTTGAAGAAAGGAGCTCAGGGGCACTGTAATTCACAAACCTGCAGAGTTATAAATGACAGCTATCGTCCAAAAATAGACTGAAGTAAGGCTGCCAAGAGGACTTGAAAGCGGGGCAGAATTGCAGGAAACCGATTTCAGGAGGTAGACTGGAATTGCATTGAAAGCATAGGAAAAGAGGCAGAACGTCCACAATGATGCACTTGGCCAAAAAGGGCGTATGCGTTTTTTCCTGAATATATTCAGGAAAAAACGCATACGCCCTTTTTGGCCAACCAAGCAAGCTTGCAAAGGAAATCTGCACTACAATGAAGTCTCACTTCCCCCCGGTCAAAAGGGCCATCTGAAAAAAGTGTAAAATCCAGAAAGGCAGGACAGGCCATGGAGAACTGGGAGCCTTGTTATGCTGATGGGCGGGATGTAAATTACCAACAGACACTCAGGAGAAGTGTATGGTGTTTCCTGAAACATCTAAAAAACAAAGCAACAGAGCCTAGGGCACTGCCACTTATGGTCCTATAGCTTAGGGAAATTAAAATCAAAAAGACACAGCCACCCCAAAGTTTGGGACGCCTCTGTTTACAAGAACCTCGTTTACAGTACAAGTTCAACATTGCAGAAAGTGAAAAATGGATAAAGAAGTTGTGGTATTTACTTACAAAGCAATATCACTCAGCAATGAAATCTATGTCATCAGGCCCTTAGCAGCACAATGAGTGGATTCAGGTATGATGATTCTAACTGAAATAAGTCACACAGAAAAAGAAACATCATAAGATATCAGTAATACACGGAATGTAAACTTGGCTACACAGGAACTGAATTACAGAAGAGAACAGGGTCTCAAATTTAGAAAACCAACTTATGCTTGCTTAAGGGTAAAGGTGAGTTGGGGTGCTGCATAAAACCAGAGATTGAAATGAGCACAGATAAAGTTCCTTAAGCCAAATATGGAATAGACAAGAGCTACTCCTTGCTCAACGAAATGGACTCAACACCGCATATTAAACGCCTAAGAATGTACCTGACTAGTAAGTATCTTAAAACCTATGGATTGCTATGTCTCCGAAAGAGAATCAAGCATGTGTACAGGGACATAAACGCAGCAGTGATAGGATTGGAGAGGTTCGTGAGCAAATGAAGACCCTTTGAAGTCATATTGCATGGTACCCATTCCACGGGTTTCAACTACCCAGGTTTAAGGTATTCTTCCTTCAGCTAAAACATGCATGTGGAACCTACAGTATGATCAACCATGTGATCGGGAGACGTGATCAAATATGTCTCAGTTTTCGTACCCTGGTACTCGGGTGCAACATTCCAGACGCTTTACTAACACTCTCCCCACTTGGAGAGTCAGTCCCTTTAACCTCCTGTTTGGCCCAGTTTGCAATTTCTGTGGAAGATGAACAGGAATAGCGAGAACCAATGAGAGACTAGCTGGAGGTGTCTGGATGGGCAAATTTAACTCTCATTTCCCACCAGGAAGAGGAATTAACCAAAGACTCAGCGTGCCATGCTGGAACCAGATTAGGGCCTGAAGCCATCCTGCGGTGTTGCGGCCAGGTCACAAGAAAGCGAGTTGAAGAAAGGAGCTCAGGGGCACTGTAATTCACAAACCTGCAGAGTTATAAATGACAGCTATCGTCCAAAAATAGACTGAAGTAAGGCTGCCAAGAGGACTTGAAAGCGGGGCAGAATTGCAGGAAACCGATTTCAGGAGGTAGACTGGAATTGCATTGAAAGCATAGGAAAAGAGGCAGAACGTCCACAATGATGCACTTGGCCAAAAAGGGCGTATGCGTTTTTTCCTGAATATATTCAGGAAAAAACGCATACGCCCTTTTTGGCCAACCAAGCAAGCTTGCAAAGGAAATCTGCACTACAATGAAGTCTCACTTCCCCCCGGTCAAAAGGGCCATCTGAAAAAAGTGTAAAATCCAGAAAGGCAGGACAGGCCATGGAGAACTGGGAGCCTTGTTATGCTGATGGGCGGGATGTAAATTGCCAACAACCACTGGGGAGAAGTGTATGGTGTTTCCTGAAACATCTAAAAAACAAAGCAACAGAACCTAGGGCACTTCCACTTATGGTCCTATAGCTTAGGGAAATTAAAATCAAAAAGACACAGCCACCCCAAAGTTTGGAACGGCTCTGTTTACAAGAACCTCGTTTACAGTACAAGTTCAACATCGCAGAAAGTGAAAAATGGGTAAAGAAGTTGTGGTATTTACTTACAAAGCAATATCACTCAGCAATGAAATCTGTGTCATCAGGCCCTTAGCAGCACAATGAGTGAATTCAGGTATGATGATTCTAACTGAAATAAGTCACACAGAAAAAGAAACATCATAAGATATCAGTAATACACGGAATGTAAACTTGGCTACACAGGAACTGAATTACAGAACAGAACAGGGTCTCAAATTTAGAAAACCAACTTATGCTTGCTTAAGGGTAAAGGTGAGTTGGGGTGCTGCATAAAACCAGAGATTGAAATGAGCACAGATAAAGTTCCTTAAGCCAAATATGGAATAGACAAGAGCTACTCCTTGCTCAATGAAATGAACTCAACACCCCATATTAAACGCCTAAGAATGTACCTGACTAGTAAGTATCTTAAAACCTATGGATTGCTATGTCTCCGAAAGAGAATCAAGCATGTGTACAGGGGCATAAACGCAGCAGTGATAGGATTGGAGAGGTTTGTGAGCAAATGAAGACCCTTTGAAGTCATATTGCATGGTACCCATTACACGGGTTTCAACTACCCAGGTTTTAGGTATTCTTCCTTCAGCTAAAACATGCATGTGGAACCTAGAGTATGATCAACCATGTGATCGGGAGACGTGTTCAAATATGTCCCAGTTTTCGTACCCTGGTACTCGGGTGCAACATTCCAGACGCTTTACTAACACTCTCCCGACTTGGAGAGTCAGTCCCTTTAACCTCCTGTTTGGCCCAGTTTGCAATTTCTGCGGAAGATGAACAGGAATAGCGAGAACCAATGAGAGGCTAGCTGGAGGTGTCTGGACGGGCAAATTTAACTCTCATTTCCCACCAGGAAGAGGAATTAACCAAAGGCTCAGCGTGCCGTGCCGGAACCAGATTAGGGCCTGAAGACATCCAGCGGTGTTGCGGCCAGCTCAAAAGAAAGCGAGTTGAAGAAAGGAGCTCAGGGGCACTGTAATTCACAAACCTGCAGAGTTATAAATGACAGCTATCGTCCAAAAATAGACTGAAGTAAGGCTGCCAAGAGGACTTGAAAGCGGGGCAGAATTGCAGGAAACCGATTTCAGGAGGTAGACTGGAATTGCATTGAAAGCATAGGAAAAGAGGCAGAACGTCCACAATGATGCACTTGGCCAAAAAGGGCGTATGCGTTTTTTCCTGAATATATTCAGGAAAAAACGCATACGCCCTTTTTGGCCAACCAAGCAAGCTTGCAAAGGAAATCTGCACTACAATGAAGTCTCACTTCCCCCCGGTCAAAAGGGCCATCTGAAAAAAGTGTAAAATCCAGAAAGGCAGGACAGGCCATGGAGAACTGGGAGCCTTGTTATGCTGATGGGGGGGATGTAAATTACCAACAGACACTCAGGAGAAGTGTATGGTGTTTCCTGAAACATCTAAAAAACAAAGCAACAGAGCCTAGGGCACTGCCACTTATGGTCCTATAGCTTAGGGAAATTAAAATCAAAAAGACACAGCCACCCCAAAGTTTGGGACGCCTCTGTTTACAAGAACCTCGTTTACAGTACAAGTTCAACATCGCAGAAAGTGAAAAATGGATAAAGAAGTTGTGGTATTTACTTACAAAGCAATATCACTCAGCAATGAAATCTATGTCATCAGGCCCTTAGCAGCACAATGAGTGGATTCAGGTATGATGATTCTAACTGAAATAAGTCACACAGAAAAGGAAACATCATAAGATATCAGTAATACACGGAATGTAAACTTGGCTACACAGGAACTGAATTACAGAACAGAACAGGGTCTCAAATTTAGAAAACCAACTTATGCTTGCTTAAGGGGAAAGGTGAGTTGGGGTGCTGCATAAAACCAGAGATTGAAATGAGCACAGATAAAGTTCCTTAAGCCAAATATGGAATAGACAAGAGCTACTCCTTGCTCAACGAAATGGACTCAACACCGCATATTAAACGCCTAAGAATGTACCTGACTAGTAAGTATCTTAAAACCTATGGATTGCTATGTCTCCGAAAGAGAATCAAGCATGTGTACAGGGGCATAAACGCAGCAGTGATAGGATTGGAGAGGTTCGTGAGCAAATGAAGACCCTTTGAAGTCATATTGCATGGTACTCATTCCACGGGTTTCAACTACCCAGGTTTAAGGTATTCTTCCTTCCGCTAAAACATGCATGTGGAACCTACAGTATGATCAACCATGTGATCGGGAGACGTGTTCAAATATGTCTCAGTTTTCGTACCCTGGTACTCGGGTGCAACATTCCAGACGCTTTACTAACATTCTCCCCACTTGGAGAGTCAGTCCCTTTAACCTCCTGTTTGGCCCAGTTTGCAATTTCTGTGGAAGATGAACAGGAATAGCGAGAACCAATGAGAGACTAGCTGGAGGTGTCTGGACGGGCAAATTTAATTCTCATTTCCCACCAGGAAGAGGAAATAACCAAAGGCTCAGCGTGCCGTGCTGGAACCAGATTAGGGCCTGAAGCCATCCTGCGGTGTTGCGGCCAGGTCACAAGAAAGCGAGTTGAAGAAAGGAGCTCAGGGGCACTGTAATTCACAAACCTGCAGAGTTATAAATGACAGCTATCGTCCAAAAATAGACTGAAGTAAGGCTGCCAAGAGGACTTGAAAGCGGGGCAGAATTGCAGGAAACCGATTTCAGGAGGTAGACTGGAATTGCATTGAAAGCATAGGAAAAGAGGCAGAACGTCCACAATGATGCACTTGGCCAAAAAGTGCGTATGCGTTTTTTCCTGAATATATTCAGGAAAAAACGCATACGCCCTTTTTGGCCAACCAAGCAAGCTTGCAAAGGAAATCTGCACTACAATGAAGTCTCACTTCCCCCCGGTCAAAAGGGTCATCTGAAAAAAGTGTAAAATCCAGAAAGGCAGGACAGGCCATGGAGAACTGGGAGCCTTGTTATGCTGATGGGCGGGATGTAAATTGCCAACAACCACTCGGGAGAAGTGTATGGTGTTTCCTGAAACATCTAAAAAACAAAGCAACAGAACCTAGGGCACTTCCACTTATGGTCCTATAGATTAGGGAAATTAAAATCAAAAAGACACAGCCACCCCAAAGTTTGGAACGGCTCTGTTTACAAGAACCTCGTTTACAGTACAAGTTCAACATCGCAGAAAGTGAAAAATGGGTAAAGAAATTGTGGTATTTACTTACAAAGCAATATCACTCAGCAATGAAATCTGTGTCATCAGGCCCTTAGCAGCACAATGAGTGGATTCAGGTATGATGATTCTAACTGAAATAAGTCACACAGAAAAAGAAACATCATAAGATATCAGTAATACAGGGAATGGAAACTTGGCTACACAGGAACTGAATTACAGAATAGAACAGGGTCTCAAATTTAGAAAACCAACTTATGCTTGCTTAAGGGTAAAGGTGAGTTGGGGTGCTGCATAAAACCAGAGATTGAAATGAGCACAGATAAAGTTCCTTAAGCCAAATATGGAATAGACAAGAGCTACTCCTTGCTCAACGATATGAACACAACATCCCATATTAAACGCCTAAGAATGTACCTGACTAGTAAGTATCTTAAAACCTATGGATTGCTATGTCTCCGAAAGAGAATCAAGCATGTGTACAGGGGCATAAACGCAGCAGTGATAGGATTGGAGAGGTTCGTGAGCAAATGAAGACCCTTTGAAGTCATATTGCATGGTACCCATTCCACGGGTTTCAACTACCCAGGTTTTAGGTATTCTTCCTTCAGCTAAAACATGCATGTGGAACCTAGAGTATGATCAACCATGTGATCGGGAGACGTGTTCAAATATGTCTCAGTTTTCATACCCTGGTACTCGGGTGCAACATTCCAGACGCTTTACTAACACTCTCCCCACTTGGAGAGTCAGCACCTTTAACCTCCTGTTTGGCCCAGTTTGCAATTTCTGTGGAAGATAAACAGGAATAGCGAGAACCAATGAGAGACTAGCTGGAGGTGTCTGGATGGGCAAATTTAACTCTCATTTCCCACCAGGAAGAGGAAATAACCAAAGGCTCAGCGTGCCGTGCCGGAACCAGATTAGGGCCTGAAGCCATCCTGCGGTGTTGCGGCCAGGTCACAAGAAAGCGAGTTGAAGAAAGGAGCTCAGGGGCACTGTAATTCACAAAACTGCAGAGTTATAAATGACAGCTATCGTCCAAAAATATACTGAAGTAAGGCTGCCAAGAGGACTTGAAAGCGGGGCAGAATTGCAGGAAACCGATTTCAGGAGGTAGACTGGAATTGCATTGAAAGCATAGGAAAAGAGGCAGAACGTCCACAATGATGCACTTGGCCAAAAAGGGCGTATGCGTTTTTTCTTGAATATATTCAGGAAAAAACGCATACGCCCTTTTTGGCCAACCAAGCAAACTTGCAAAGGAAATCTGCACTACAATGAAGTCTCACTTCCCCCCGGTCAAAAGGGCCATCTGAAAAAAGTGTAAAATCCAGAAAGGCAGGACAGGCCATGGAGAACTGGGAGCCTTGTTATGCTGAAGGGCGGGATGTAAATTGCCAACCAACACTCGGGAGAAGTGTATGGTGTTTCCTGAAACATATAAAAAACAAAGCAACAGAGCCTAGGGCACTTCCACTTATGGTCCTATAGCTTAGGGAATTTAAAATCAAAAAGACACAGCCACCCCAAAGTTTCGAACGGCTCTGTTTACAAGAACCTCGTTTACAGTACAAGATCAACATCGCAGAAAGTGAAAAATGGATAAAAAAGTTGTGGTATTTACTTACAAAGCAATATCACTCAGCAATGAAATCTGTGTCATCAGGCCCTTAGCAGCACAATGAGTGGATTCAGGTATGATGATTCTAACTGAAATAAGTGACACAGAAAAAGAAACATCATAAGATATCAGTAATACACGGAATGTAAACTTGGCTACACAGGAACTGAATTACAGAACAGAACAGGTTCTCAAATTTAGAAAACCAACTTATGCTTGCTTAAGGGTAAAGGTGAGTTGGGGTGCTGCATAAAACCAGAGATTGAAATGAGCACAGATAAAGTTCCTTAAGCCAAATATGGAATAGACAAGAGCTACTCCTTGCTCAAAGAAATGGACTCAACACCGCATATTAAACGCCTAAGAATGTACCTGACTAGTAAGTATCTTAAAACCTAGGGATTGCTATGTCTCCGAAAGAGAATCAAGCATGTGTACAGGGGCATAAACGCAGCAGTGATAGGATTGGAGAGGTTCGGTGAGCAAATGAAGACCCTTTGAAGTCATATTGCATGGTACCCATTCCACGGGTTTCAACTACCCAGGTTTTAGGTATTCTTCCTTCAGCTAAAACATGCATGTGGAACCCAGAGTATGATCAACCATGTGATCGGGAGACGTGTTCAAATATGTCTCAGTTTTCCTCCCCTGGTACTCGGGTGCAACATTCCAGACGCTTTACTAACACTCTCCCCACTTGGAGAGTCAGCGCCTTTAACCTCCTGTTTGGCCCAGTTTGCAATTTCTGCGGAAGATGAACAGGAATAGCGAGAACCAATGAGAGACTAGCTGGAGGTGTCTGGACGGGCAAATTTAACTCTCATTTCCCACCAGGAAGAGGAAATAACCAGAGGCTCAGCGTGCCGTGCCGGAACAAGATTAGGGCCTGAAGCCATCCTGCGGTGTTGCGGCCAGGTCACAAGAAAGTGAGTAGAAGAAAGGAGCTCAGGGGCACTGTAATTCACAAACCTGCAGAGTTATAAATGACAGCTATCGTCCAAAAATATACTGAAGTAAGGCTGCCAAGAGGACTTGAAAGCGGGGCAGAATTGCAGGAAACCGATTTCAGGAGGTAGACTGGAATTGCATTGAAAGCATAGGAAAAGAGGCAGAACGTCCACAATGATGCACTTGGCCAAAAAGGGCGTATGCGTTTTTTCCTGAATATAATCAGGAAAAAACGCATACGCCCTTTTTGGCCAACCAAGCAAGCTTGCAAAGGAAATCTGCACTACAATGAAGTCTCACTTCCCCCCGGTCAAAAGGGCCATCTGAAAAAAGTGTAAAATCCAGAAAGGCAGGACAGGCCATGGAGAACTGGGAGCCTTGTTATGCTGATGGGGGGGATGTAAATTACCAACAGACACTCAGGAGAAGTGTATGGTGTTTCCTGAAACATCTAAAAAACAAAGCAACAGAGCCTAGGGCACTGCCACTTATGGTCCTATAGCTTAGGGAAATTAAAATCAAAAAGACACAGCCACCCCAAAGTTTGGGATGCCTCTGTTTACAAGAACCTCGTTTACAGTACAAGTTCAACATCGCAGAAAGTGAAAAATGGATAAAGAAGTTGTGGTATTTACTTACAAAGCAATATCACTCAGCAATGAAATCTATGTCATCAGGCCCTTAGCAGCACAATGAGTGGATTCAGGTATGATGATTCTAACTGAAATAAGTCACACAGAAAAAGAAACATCATAAGATATCACTAATACACGGAATGTAAACTTGGCTACACAGGAACTGAATTCCAAAACAGAACAGGTTCTCAAATTTAGAAAACCAACTTATGCTTGCTTAAGGGGAAAGGTGAGTTGGGTTGCTGCATAAAACCAGAGATTGAAATGAGCACAGATAAAGTTCCTTAAGCCAAATATGGAATACACAAGAGCTACTCCTTGCTCAACGAAATGGACTCAACACCGCATATTAAACGCCTAAGAATGTACCTGACTAGTAAGTATCTTAAAACCTATGGATTGCTATGTCTCCGAAAGAGAATCAAGCATGTGTACAGGGGCATAAACGGAGCAGTGATAGGATTGGAGAGGTTCGGTGAGCAAATGAAGACCCTTTGAAGTCATATTGCATTGTACCCATTCCACGGGTTTCAACTACCCAGGTTTTAGGTATTCTTCCTTCAGCTAAAACATGCATGTGGAACCCAGAGTATGATCAACCATGTGATCGGGAGACGTGTTCAAATATGTCTCAGTTTTCGTACCCTGGTACTCGGGTGCAACATTCCAGATGCTTTACTAACACTCTCCCCACTTGGAGAGTCAGCGCCTTTAACCTCCTGTTTGGCTCAGTTTGCAATTTCTGCGGAAGATGAACAGGAATAGCGAGAACCAATGAGAGGCTAGCTGGAGGTGTCTGGACGGGCAAATTTAACTCTCATTTCCCACCAGGAAGAGGAAATAACCAAAGGCTCAGCGTGCCGTACCGGAACCAGATTAGGGCCTGAAGCCATCCTGCGGTGTTGCGGCCAGCTCAAAAGAAAGCGAGTTGAAGAAAGGAGCTCAGGGGCACTGTAATTCACAAACCTGCAGAGTTATAAATGACAGCTATCGTCCAAAAATAGACTGAAGTAAGGCTGCCAAAAGGACTTGAAAGCAGGGCAGAATTACAGGAAACCGATTTCAGGAGGTAGACTGGAATTGCATTGAAAGCATAGGAAAAGAGGCAGAACGTCCACAATGATGCACTTGGCCAAAAAGGGCGTATGCGTTTTTTCCTGAATATATTCAGGAAAAAACGCATACGCCCTTTTTGGCCAACCAAGCAAGCTTGCAAAGGAAATCTGCACTACAATGAAGTCTCACTTCCCCCCGGTCAAAAGGGCCATCTGAAAAAAGTGTAAAATCCAGAAAGGCAGGACAGGCCATGGAGAACTGGGAGCCTTGTTATGCTGATGGGCGGGATGTAAATTGCCAACAGACAATCGGGAGAAGTGTATGGTGTTTCCTGAAACATCTAAAAAACAAAGCAACAGAGCCTAGGGCACTTCCACTTATGGTCCTATAGCTTAGGGAAATTAAAATCAAAAAGACACAGCCACCCCAACGTTTGGGACGCCTCCGTTTACAAGAACCTCGTTTACCGTACAAGTGCAATATCACAGAAAGTGAAAAATGGATAAAGAACTTGTGGTACTTACGTACAATGCAGTATCACTCAGCAATGAAATCTATGTCATCAGGCCCGTAGCAGCATAATGAGTGGATTCAGGTACGATGATTCTAACTGAAATAAGTCACACAGAAAAAGAAACATCATAAGATATCACTAATACACGGAATGTAAACTTGACTACACAGGAACTGAATTACAGAACAGAACAGGGTCTCAAATTTAGAAAACCAACTTATGCTTGCTTAAGGGGAAAGGTGAGTTGGGGTGCTGCATAAAACCAGAGATTGAAATGAGCACAGATAAAGTTCCTTAAGCCAAATATGGAATAGACAAGAGCTACTCCTTGCTCAAAGAAATGGACTCAACACCGCATATTAAACGGCTAAGAATGTACCTGACTAGTAAGTATCTTAAAACCTATGGATTGCTATGTCTCCAAAAGAGAATCAAGCGTGTGTACAGGGGCATAAACGCAGCAGTGATAGGATTGGAGAGGTTCGGTGAGCAAATGAAGACCCTTTGAAGTCATATTGCATGGTACCCATTACACGGGTCTCAACTCTCCAGGTTTAAGGTATTCTTCCTTCAGCTAAAACATGCATGTGGAACCCAGAGTATGATCAACCATGTGAACGGGAGACGTGTTCAAATATGTCTCAGTTTTCCTACCCTGGTACTCGGGTGCAACATTCCAGACGCTTTACTAACACTCTCCCGACTTGGAGAGTCAGTCCCTTTAACCTCCTGTTTGGCCCAGTTTGCAATTTCTGCGGAAGATGAACAGGAATAGCGAGAACCAATGAGAGGCTAGCTGGAGGTGTCTGGACGGGCAAATTTAACTCTCATTTCCCAACAGGAAGAGGAATTAACCAAAGGCTCAGCGTGCCGTGCCGGAACCAGATTAGGGCCTGAAGACATCCTGCGGTGTTGCGGCCAGCTAAAAAGAAAGCGAGTTGAAGAAAGGAGCTCAGGGACACTGTAATTCACAAACCTGCAGAGTTATAAATGACAGCTATCGTCTAAAAATAGACTGAAGTAAGGCTGCGAAGAGGACTTGAAAGCGGGGCAGAATTGCAGGAAACCGATTTCAGGAGGTAGACTGGAATTGCATTGAAAGCATAGGAAAAGAGGCAGAACGTCCACAATGATGCACTTGGCCAAAAAGGGCGTATGCGTTTTTTCCTGAATATATTCAGGAAAAAACGCATACGCCCTTTTTGGCCAACCAAGCAAGCTTGCAAAGGAAATCTGCACTACAATGAAGTCTCACTTCCCCCCGGTCAAAAGGGCCATCTGAAAAAAGTGTAAAATCCAGAAAGGCAGGACAGGCCATGGAGAACTGGGAGCCTTGTTATGCTGATGAGCGGGATGTAAATTGCCAACAACCACTCGGGAGAAGTGTATGGTGTTTCCTGAATCATCTAAAAAACAAAGCAACAGAGCCTAGGGCAATTCCACTTATGGTCCTATAGCTTAGGGAAATTAAAATCAAAAAGACACAGCCACCCCAAAGTTTGGGACGCCTCTGTTTACAAGAACCTCCTTTACAGTACAAGTTCAACATCGCAGAAATTGAAAAATGGATTAAGAAGTTGTGGTATTTACTTACAAAGCAATATCACCAGCAATAAAATCTGTGTCATCAGGCCCTTAGCAGCACAATGAGTGGATTCAGGTATGATGATTCTAACTGAAATAAGTCACACAGAAAAAGAAACATCATAAGATATCAGTAATACACGGAATGTAAACTTGGCTACACAGGAACTGAATTACAGAACAGAACAGGGTCTCAAATTTAGAAAACCAACTTATGCTTGCTTAAGGGGAAAGGTGAGTTGGGGTGCTGCATAAAACCAGAGATTGAAATGAGCACAGATAAAGTTCCTTAAGCCAAATATGGAATAGACAAGAGCTACTCCTTGCTCAACGAAATGGACTCAACACCGCATATTAAACGCCTAAGAATGTACCTGACTAGTAAGTATCTTAAAACCTATGGATTGCTATGTCTCCGAAAGAGAATCAAGCATGTGTACAGGGGCATAAACGCAGCAGTGATAGGATTGGAGAGGTTCGGTGAGCAAATGAAGACCCTTTGAAGTCATATTGCATGGTACCCATTCCACGGGTTTCAAATACGCAGGTTTAAGGTATTCTTCCTTCAGCTAAAAGATGCATGTGGAACCCAAGTATGATCAACCATGTGAACGGGAGACGTGTTCAAATATGTCTCAGTTTTCGTACCCTGGTACTCGGGTGCAACATTCCAGACGCTTTACTAACACTCTCCCCACTTGGAGAGTCAGTCCCTTTAACCTCCTGTTTGGCCCAGTTTGCAATTTCTGTGGAAGATGAACAGGAATAGCGAGAACCAATGAGAGACTAGCTGGAGGTGTCTGGATGGGCAAATTTAACTCTCATTTCCCACCAGGAAGAGGAAATAACCAAAGGCTCAGCGTGCCGTGCCGGAACCAGATTAGGGCCTGAAGACATCCTGCGGTGTTGCGGCCAGGTCACAAGAAAGTGAGTTAAAGAAAGGAGCTCAGGAGCACTGTAATTCACAAACCTGCAGAGTTATAAATGAGAGCTATCGTCCAAAAATATACTGAAGTAAGGCTGCCAAGAGGACTTGAAAGCGGGGCAGAATTGCAGGAAACCGATTTCAGGAGGTAGACTGGAATTGCATTGAAAGCATAGGAAAAGAGGCAGAACGTCCACAATGATGCACTTGCGCAAAAAGGGCGTATGCGTTTTTTCCTGAATATATTCAAGAAAAAACGCATACGCCCTTTTTGGCCAACCAAGCAAGCTTGCAAAGGAAATCTGCACTACAATGAAGTCTCACTTCCCCCCGGTCAAAAGGGCCATCTGAAAAAAGTGTAAAATCCAGAAAGGCAGGACAGGCCATGGAGAACTGGGAGCCTTGTTATGCTGATGGGCAGGATGTAAATTACCAACAGACACTCAGGAGAAGTGTATGGTGTTTCCTGAAACATCTAAAAAACAAAGCAACAGAGCCTAGGGCACTGCCACTTATGGTCCTATAGCTTAGGGAAATTAAAATCAAAAAGACACAGCCACCCCAAAGTTTGGGACGCCTCTGTTTACAAGAACCTCGTTTACAGTACAAGTTCAACATCGCAGAAATTGAAAAATGGATAAAGAAGTTGTGGTATTTACTTACAAAGTAATATCACTCAGCAATGAAATCTGTGTCATCAGGCCCTTAGCAGCACAATGAGTGGATTCAGGTATGATGATTCTAACTGAAATAAGTCACACAGAAAAAGAAACATCATAAGATATCAGTAATACACAGAATGTAAACTTGGCTACACAGGAACTGAATTACAGAACAGAACAGGGTCTCAAATTTAGAAAACCAACTTATGCATGCTTAAGGGGAAAGGTGAGTTGGGGTGCTGCATAAAACCAGAGATTGAAATGAACACAGATAAAGTTCCTTAAGCCAAATATGGAATAGACAAGAGCTACTCCTTGCTCAACGAAATGGACTCAACACCGCATATTAAACGCCTAAGAATGTACCTGACTAGTAAGTATCTTAAAACCTATGGATTGCTATGTCTCTGAAAGAGAATCAAGCATGTGTACAGGGGCATAAACGCAGCAGTGATAGGATTGGAGAGGTTCGGTGAGCAAATGAAGACCCTTTGAAGTCATATTGCATGGTACCCATTCCACGGGTCTCAACTCTCCAGGTTTAAGGTATTCTTCCTTCAGCTAAAACATGCATGTGGAACCCAAGTATGATCAACCATGTGAACGGGAGACGTGTTCAAATATGTCTCAGTTTTCCTCCCCTGGTACTCGGGTGCAACATTCCAGACGCTTTACTAACACTCTCCCCACTTGGAAAGTCAGCGCCTTTAACCTCCTGTTTGGCCCAGTTTGCAATTTCTGCGGAAGATGAACAGGAATAGCGAGAACCAATGAGAGGCTAGCTGGAGGTGTCTGGACGGGCAAATTTAACTCTCATTTCCCACCAGGAAGAGGAAATAACCAAAGGCTCAGTGTGCCATGCCGGAACCAGATTAGGGCCTGAAGCCATCCTGCGGTGTTGCGGCCAGCTCAAAAGAAAGCGAGTTGAAGAAAGGAGCTCAGGGGCACTGTAATTCACAAACCTGCAGAGTTATAAATGACAGCTATCGTCCAAAAATAGACAGAAGTAAGGCTGCCAAGAGGACTTGAAAGCGGGGCAGAATTGCAGGAAACCGATTTCAGGAGGTAGACTGGAATTGCATTGAAAGCATAGGAAAAGAGGCAGAACGTCCACAATGATGCACTTGGCCAAAAAGGGCGTATGCGCTTTTTCCTGAATATATTCAGGAAAAAACGCATACGCCCTTTTTGGCCAACCAAGCAAGCTTGCAAAGGAAATCTGCACTACAATGAAGTCTCACTTCCCCCCGGTCAAAAGGGCCATCTGAAAAAAGTGTAAAATCCAGAAAGGCAGGACAGGCCATAGAGAACTGGGAGCCTTGTTATGCTGAAGGGCGGGATGTAAATTGCCAACAAACACTCGGGAGAAGTGTATGGTGTTTCCTGAAACATCTAAAAAACAAAGCAACAGAGCCTAGGGCACTTCCACTTATGGTCCTATAGCTTAGGGAATTTAAAATCAAAAAGACACAGCCACCCCAAAGTTTCGAAAAGCTCTGTTTACAAGAACCTCGTTTACAGTACAAGTTCAACATCGCAGAAAGTGAAAAATGGATAAAGAAGTTGTGGTATTTACTTACAAAGCAATATCACTCAGCAATGAAATCTGTGTCATCAGGCCCTTAGCAGCACAATGAGTGGATTCAGGTATGATGATTCTAACTGAAATAAGTCACACAGAAAAAGAAACATCATAAGATATCAGTAATACATGGAATGTAAACTTGGCTACACAGGAACTGAATTACAGAACAGAACAGGGTCTCAAATTTAGAAAACCAACTTATGCTTGCTTAAGGGGAAAGGTGAGTTGGGGTGCTGCATAAAACCAGAGATTGAAATGAGCACAGATAAAGTTCCTTAAGTCAAATATGGAATAGACAAGAGCTACTCCTTGCTCAATGAAATGGACTCAACACCGCATATTAAACGCCTAAGAATGTACCTGACTAGTAAGTATCTTAAAACCTATGGATTGCTATGTCTCCGAAAGAGAATCAAGCATGTGTACAGGGGCATAAACGCAGCAGTGATAGGATTGGAGAGGTTCGGTGAGCAAATGAAGACCCTTTGAAGTCATATTGCATGGTACCCATTCCACGGGTCTCAACTCTCCAGGTTTAAGGTATTCTTCCTTCAGCTAAAACATGCATGTGGAACCCAAGTATGATCAACCATGTGAACGGGAGACGTGTTCAAATATGTCTCAGTTTTCCTCCCCTGGTACTCGGGTGCAACATTCCAGATGCTTTACTAACACTCTCCCCACTTGGAAAGTCAGCGCCTTTAACCTCCTGTTTGGCCCAGTTTGCAATTTCTGCGGAAGATGAACAGGAATAGCGAGAACCAATGAGAGGCTAGCTGGAGGTGTCTGGACGGGCAAATTTAACTCTCATTTCCCACCAGGAAGAGGAAATAACCAAAGGCTCAGTGTGCCATGCCGGAACCAGATTAGGGCCTGAAGCCATCCTGCGGTGTTGCGGCCAGCTCAAAAGAAAGCGAGTTGAAGAAAGGAGCTCAGGGGCACTGTAATTCACAAACCTGCAGAGTTATAAATGACAGCTATCGTCCAAAAATAGACAGAAGTAAGGCTGCCAAGAGGACTTGAAAGCGGGGCAGAATTGCAGGAAACCGATTTCAGGAGGTAGACTGGAATTGCATTGAAAGCATAGGAAAAGAGGCAGAACGTCCACAATGATGCACTTGGCCAAAAAGGGCGTATGCGCTTTTTCCTGAATATATTCAGGAAAAAACGCATACGCCCTTTTTGGCCAACCAAGCAAGCTTGCAAAGGAAATCTGCACTACAATGAAGTCTCACTTCCCCCCGGTCAAAAGGGCCATCTGAAAAAAGTGTAAAATCCAGAAAGGCAGGACAGGCCATAGAGAACTGGGAGCCTTGTTATGCTGAAGGGCGGGATGTAAATTGCCAACAAACACTCGGGAGAAGTGTATGGTGTTTCCTGAAACATCTAAAAAACAAAGCAACAGAGCCTAGGGCACTTCCACTTATGGTCCTATAGCTTAGGGAATTTAAAATCAAAAAGACACAGCCACCCCAAAGTTTCGAAATGCTCTGTTTACAAGAACCTCGTTTACAGTACAAGTTCAACATCGCAGAAAGTGAAAAATGGATAAAAAAGTTGTGGTATTTACTTACAAAGCAATATCACTCAGCAATGAAATCTGTGTCATCAGGCCCTTAGCAGCACAATGAGTGGATTCAGGTATGATGATTCTAACTGAAATAAGTCACACAGAAAAAGAAACATCATAAGATATCAGTAATACATGGAATGTAAACTTGGCTACACAGGAACTGAATTCCAAAACAGAACAGGGTCTCAAATTTAGAAAACCAACTTATGCTTGCTTAAGGGGAAAGGTGAGTTGGGGTGCTGCATAAAACCAGAGATTGAAATGAGCACAGATAAAGTTCCTTAAGTCAAATATGGAATAGACAAGAGCTACTCCTTGCTCAATGAAATGGACTCAACACCGCATATTAAACGCCTAAGAATGTACCTGACTAGTAAGTATCTTAAAACCTATGGATTGCTATGTCTCCGAAAGAGAATCAAGCATGTGTACAGGGGCATAAACGCAGCAGTGATAGGATTGGAGAGGTTCGGTGAGCAAATGAAGACCCTTTGAAGTCATATTGCATGGTACCCATTCCACAGGTTTCAAATACCCAGGTTTAAGGTATTCTTCCTTCAGCTAAAAGATGCATGTGGAACCCAAGTATGATCAACCATGTGAACGGGAGACGTGTTCAAATATGTCTCAGTTTTCCTCCCCTGGTACTCGGTTGCAACTTTCCAGACGCTTTACTAACACTCTCCCCACTTGGAGAGTCAGCGCCTTTAACCTCCTGTTTGGCCCAGTTTGCAATTTCTTGGAAGATGAACAGGAATAGCGAGAACCAATGAGAGACTAGCTGGAGGTGTCTGGACGGGCAAATTTAACTCTCATTTCCCACCAGGAAGAGGAAATAACCAAAGGCTCAGTGTGCCGTGCCGGAACCAGATTAGGGCCTGAAGCCATCCTGCGGTGTTGCGGCCAGCTCAAAAGAAAGCGAGTTGAAGAAAGGAGCTCAGGGGCACTGTAATTCACAAACCTGCAGAGTTATAAATGAGAGCTATCGTCCAAAAATAGACTGAAGTAAGGCTGCCAAGAGGACTTGAAAGCGGGGCAGAATTGCAGGAAACCGATTTCAGGAGGTAGACTGGAATTGCATTGAAAGCATAGGAAAAGAGGCAGAACGTCCACAATGATGCACTTGGCGAAAAAGGGCGTATGCGCTTTTTCCTGAATATATTCAGGAAAAAACGCATACGCCCTTTTTGGCCAACCAAGCAAGCTTGCAAAGGAAATCTGCACTACAATGAAGTCTCACTTCCCCCCGGTGAAAAGGGCCATCTGAAAAAAGTGTAAAATCCAGAAAGGCAGGACAGGCCATGGAGAACTGGGAGCCTTGTTATGCTGATGGGCGGGATGTAAATTGCCAACAACCACTCGGGAGAAGTGTATGGTGTTTCCTGAAACATCTAAAAAACAAAGCAACAGAGCCTAGGGCACTTCCACTTATGGTCCTATAGCTTAGGGAAATTAAAATCAAAAAGACACAGCCACCCCAAAGTTTGGAACGGCTCTGTTTACAAGAACCTCGTTTACAGTACAAGTTCAACATCGCAGAAAGTGAAAAATGGATAAAGAAGTTGTGGAATTCACTTACAAAGCAATATCACTCAGCAATGAAATCTATGTCATCAGGCCCTTAGCAGCACAATGAGTGGATTCAGGTATGATGATTCTAACTGAAATAAGTCACACAGAAAAAGAAACATCAGAAGATATCAGTAATACACGGAATGGAAACTTGGCTACACAGGAACTGAATTACAGAACAGAACAGGGTCTCAAATTTAGAAAACCAACTTATGCTTGCTTAAGGGTAAAGGTAAGTTGGGGTGCTGCATAAAACCAGAGATTGAAATGAGCACAGATAAAGTTCCTTAAGCCAAATATGGAATAGACAAGAGCTACTCCTTGCTCAACGAAATGGACTCAACACCGCATATTAAACGCCTAAGAATGTACCTGACTAGTAAGTATCTTAAAACCTATGGATTGCTATGTCTCCGAAAGAGAATCAAGCATGTGTACAGGGGCATATACGCAGCAGTGATAGGATTGGAGAGGTTCGGTGAGCAAATGAAGACCCTTTGAAGTCATATTGCATGGTACCCATTACACGGGTCTCAACTCTCCAGGTTTAAGGTATTCTTCCTTCAGCTAAAACATGCATGTGGAACCCAAGTATGATCAACCATGTGAACGGGAGACGTGTTCAAATATGTCTCAGTTTTCCTCCCCTGGTACTCGGGTGCAACATTCCAGACGCTTTACTAACACTCTCCCCACTTGGAGAGTCAGCGCCTTTAACCTCCTGTTTGGCCCAGTTTGCAATTTCTCTGGAAGATGAACAGGAATAGCGAGAACCAATGAGAGACTAGCTGGAGGTGTCTGGATGGGCAAATTTAACTCTCATTTCCCACCAGGAAGAGGAATTAACCAAAGGCTCAGCGTGCCGTGCCAGAACCAGATTAGGGCCTGAAGACATCCTGCGGTGTTGTGGTCAGGTCACAAGAAAGCGAGTTGAAGAAAGGAGCTCAGGGGCACTGTAATTCACAAACCTGCAGAGTTATAAATGACAGCTATCGTCCAAAAATAGACTGAAGTAAGGCTGCCAAGAGGACTTGAAAGCGGGGCAGAATTGCAGGAAACCGATTTCAGGAGGTAGACTGGAATTGCATTGAAAGCATAGGAAAAGAGGCAGAACGTCCACAATGATGCACTTGGGCAAAAAGGGCGTATGCGTTTTTTCCTGAATATATTCAAGAAAAAACGCATACGCCCTTTTTGGCCAACCAAGCAAGCTTGCAAAGGAAATCTGCACTACAATGAAGTCTCACTTCCCCCCGGTCAAAAGGGCCATCTGAAAAAAGTGTAAAATCCAGAAAGGCAGGACAGGCCATGGAGAACTGGGAGCCTTGTTATGCTGATGGGCAGGATGTAAATTACCAACAGACACTCAGGAGAAGTGTATGGTGTTTCCTGAAACATCTAAAAAACAAAGCAACAGAGCCTAGGGCACTGCCACTTATGGTCCTATAGCTTAGGGAAATTAAAATCAAAAAGACACAGCCACCCCAAAGTTTGGGACGCCTCTGTTTACAAGAACCTCGTTTACAGTACAAGTTCAACATCGCAGAAATTGAAAAATGGATAAAGAAGTTGTGGTATTTACTTACAAAGCAATATCACTCAGCAATGAAATCTGTGTCATCAGGCCCTTAGCAGCACAATGAGTGGATTCAGGTATGATGATTCTAACTGAAATAAGTCACACAGAAAAAGAAACATCATAAGATATCAGTAATACACAGAATGTAAACTTGGCTACACAGGAACTGAATTACAGAACAGAACAGGGTCTCAAATTTAGAAAACCAACTTATGCATGCTTAAGGGGAAAGGTGAGTTGGGGTGCTGCATAAAACCAGAGATTGAAATGAACACAGATAAAGTTCCTTAAGCCAAATATGGAATAGACAAGAGCTACTCCTTGCTCAACGAAATGGACTCAACACCGCATATTAAACGCCTAAGAATGTACCTGACTAGTAAGTATCGTAAAACCTATGGATTGCTATGTCTCCGAAAGAGAATCAAGCATGTGTACAGGGGCATAAACGCAGCAGTGATAAGATTGGAGAGGTTCGGTGAGCAAATGAAGACCCTTTGAAGTCATATTGCATGGTACCCATTCCACGGGTCTCAACTCTCCAGGTTTAAGGTATTCTTCCTTCAGCTAAAACATGCATGTGGAACCCAAGTATGATCAACCATGTGAACGGGAGACGTGTTCAAATATGTCTCAGTTTTCCTCCCCTGGTACTCGGGTGCAACATTCCAGACGCTTTACTAACACTCTCCCCACTTGGAAAGTCAGCGCCTTTAACCTCCTGTTTGGCCCAGTTTGCAATTTCTGCGGAAGATGAACAGGAATAGCGAGAACCAATGACAGGCTAGCTGGAGGTGTCTGGACGGGCAAATTTAACTCTCATTTCCCACCAGGAAGAGGAAATAACCAAAGGCTCAGTGTGCCATGCCGGAACCAGATTAGGGCCTGAAGCCATCCTGCGGTGTTGCGGCCAGCTCAAAAGAAAGCGAGTTGAAGAAAGGAGCTCAGGGGCACTGTAATTCACAAACCTGCAGAGTTATAAATGACAGCTATCGTCCAAAAATAGACAGAAGTAAGGCTGCCAAGAGGACTTGAAAGCGGGGCAGAATTGCAGGAAACCGATTTCAGGAGGTAGACTGGAATTGCATTGAAAGCATAGGAAAAGAGGCAGAACGTCCACAATGATGCACTTGGCCAAAAAGGGCGTATGCGCTTTTTCCTGAATATATTCAGGAAAAAACGCATACGCCCTTTTTGGCCAACCAAGCAAGCTTGCAAAGGAAATCTGCACTACAATGAAGTCTCACTTCCCCCCGGTCAAAAGGGCCATCTGAAAAAAGTGTAAAATCCAGAAAGGCAGGACAGGCCATAGAGAACTGGGAGCCTTGTTATGCTGAAGGGCGGGATGTAAATTGCCAACAAACACTCGGGAGAAGTGTATGGTGTTTCCTGAAACATCTAAAAAACAAAGCAACAGAGCCTAGGGCACTTCCACTTATGGTCCTATAGCTTAGGGAATTTAAGATCAAAAAGACACAGCCACCCCAAAGTTTCGAACGGCTCTGTTTACAAGAACCTCGTTTACAGTACAAGTTCAACATCGCAGAAATTGAAAAATGGATAAAGAAGTTGTGGTATTTACTTACAAAGCAATATCACTCAGCAATGAAATCTGTGTCATCAGGCCCTTAGCAGCACAATGAGTGGATTCAGGTATGATGATTCTAACAGAAATAAGTCACACAGAAAAAGAAACATCATAAGATATCACTAATACACGGAATGTAAACTTGGCTACACAGGAACTGAATTACAGAACAGAACAGGGTCTCAAATTTAGAAAACCAACTTATGCATGCTTAAGGGGAAAGGTGAGTTGGGGTGCTGCATAAAACCAGAGATTGAAATGAGCACAGATAAAGTTCCTTAAGTCAAATATGGAATAGACAAGAGCTACTCCTTGCTCAACGAAATGGACTCAACACCGCATATTAAACGCCTAAGAATGTACCTGACTAGTAAGTATCTTAAAACCTATGGATTGCTATGTCTCCGAAAGAGAATCAAGCATGTGTACAGGGGCATAAACGCAGCAGTGATAGGATTGGAGAGGTTCGGTGAGCAAATGAAGACCCTTTGAAGTCATATTGCATGGTACCCATTCCACGGGTTTCAACTACCCAGGTTTAAGGTATTCTTCCTTCAGCTAAAACATGCATGTGGAACCTAGAGTATGATCAACCATGTGATCGGGAGACGTGTTCAAATATGTCTCAGTTTTCGTACCCTGGTACTCGGGTGCAACATTCCAGACGCTTTACTAACACTCTCCCCACTTGTAGAGTCAGTCCCTTTAACCTCCTGTTTGGCCCAGTTTGCAATTTCTGTGGAAGATGAACAGGAATAGCGAGAACCAATGAGAGACTAGCTGGAGGTGTCTGGACGCGCAAATTTAACTCTCATTTCCCACCAGGAAGAGGAAATAACCAAAGGCTCAGCGTGCCGTGCCGGAACCAGATTAGGGCCTGAAGACATCCTGCGGTGTTGCGGCCAGGTCACAAGAAAGTGAGTTAAAGAAAGGAGCTCAGGAGCACTGTAATTCACAAACCTGCAGAGTTATAAATGAGAGCTATCGTCCAAAAATATACTGAAGTAAGGCTGCCAAGAGGACTTGAAAGCGGGGCAGAATTGCAGGAAACCGATTTCAGGAGGTAGACTGGAATTGCATTGAAAGCATAGGAAAAGAGGCAGAACGTCCACAATGATGCACTTGGCCAAAAAGGGCGTATGCGTTTTTTCCTGAATATATTCAGGAAAAAACGCATACGCCCTTTTTGGCCAACCAAACAAGCTTGCAAAGGAAATCTGCACTACAATGAAGTCTCACTTCCCCCCGGTGAAAAGGGCCATCTGAAAAAAGTGTAAAATCCAGAAAGGCAGGACAGGCCATGGAGAACTGGGAGCCTTGTTATGCTGATGGGCGGGATGTAAATTGCCAACAACCACTCGGGAGAAGTGTATGGTGTTTCCTGAAACATCTAAAAAACAAAGCAACAGAGCCTAGGGCACTTCCACTTATGGTCCTATAGCTTAGGGAAATTAAAATCAAAAAGACACAGCCACCCCAAAGTTTGGGACGCCTCTGTTTACAAGAACCTCGTTTACCGTACAAGTTCAATATCACAGAAAGTGAAAAATGGATAAAGAACTTGTGGTACTTACGTACAATGCAGTATCACTCAGCAATGAAATCTATGTCATCAGGCCCGTAGCAGCATAATGAGTGGATTCAGGTACGATGATTCTAACTGAAATAAGTCACACAGAAAAAGAAACATCATAAGATATCACTAATACACGGAATGTAAACTTGGCTACACAGGAACTGAATTACAGAACAGAACAGGGTCTCAAATTTAGAAAACCAACTTATGCTTGCTTAAGGGGAAAGGTGAGTTGGGGTGCTGCATAAAACCAGAGATTGAAATGAGCACAGATAAAGTTCCTTAAGCCAAATATGGAATACACAAGAGCTACTCCTTGCTCAACGAAATGGACTCAACACCGCATATTAAACGCCTAAGAATGTACCTGACTAGTAAGTATCTTAAAACCTATGGATTGCTATGTCTCCAAAAGAGAATCAAGCGTGTGTACAGGGGCATAAACGCAGCAGTGATAAGATTGGAGAGGTTTGGTGAGCAAATGAAGACCCTTTGAAGTCATATTGCATGGTACCCATTCCACGGGGCTCAACTCTCCAGGTTTAAGGTATTCTTCCTTCAGCTAAAACATGCATGTGGAACCCAGAGTATGATCAACCATGTGAACGGGAGACGTGTTCAAATATGTCTCAGTTTTCCTCCCCTGGTACTCGGGTGCAACATTCCAGACGCTTTACTAACACTCTCCCGACTTGGAGAGTCAGTCCCTTTAACCTCCTGTTTGGCCCAGTTTGCAATTTCTGCGGAAGATGAACAGGAATAGCGAGAACCAATGAGAGGCTAGCTGGAGGTGTCTGGACGGGCAAATTCAACTCTCATTTCCCACCAGGAAGAGGAATTAACCAAAGGCTCAGCATGCCGGGCCGGAACCAGATTAGGGCCTGAAGCCATCCTGCGGTGTTGCGGCCAGCTCAAAAGAAAGCGAGTTGAAGAAAGGAGCTCAGGGGCACTGTAATTCACAAACCTGCAGAGTTATAAATGACAGCTATCGTCCAAAAATAGACTGAAGTAAGGCTGCCAAGAGGACTTGAAAGCGGGGCAGAATTGCAGGAAACCGATTTCAGGAGGTAGACTGGAATTGCATTGAAAGCATAGGAAAAGAGGCAGAACGTCCACAATGATGCACTTGGCCAAAAAGGGCGTATGCGTTTTTTCCTGAATATATTCAGGAAAAAACGCATACGCCCTTTTTGGCCAACCAAGCAAGCTTGCAAAGGAAATCTGCACTACAATGAAGTCTCACTTCCCCCCGGTCAAAAGGGCCATCTGAAAAAAGTGTAAAATCCAGAAAGGCAGGACAGGCCATGGAGAACTGGGAGCCTTGTTATGCTGAAGGGCGGGATGTAAATTGCCAACAACCACTCGGGAGAAGTGTATGGTGTTTCCTGAAACATCTAAAAAACAAAGCAACAGAGCCTAGGGCACTTCCACTTATGGTCCTATAGCTTAGGGAAATTAAAATCAAAAAGACACAGCCACCCCAAAGTTTGGAATGGCTCTGTTTACAAGAACCTCGTTTACAGTACAAGTTCAACATCGCAGAAAGTGAAAAATGGATAAAGAAGTTGTGGTATTCACTTACAAAGCAATATCACTCAGCAATGAAATCTATGTCATCAGGCCCTTAGCAGCACAATGAGTGGATTCAGGTATGATGATTCTAACTGAAATAAGTCACACAGAAAAAGAAACATCATAAGATATCAGTAATACACGGAATGGAAACTTGGCTACACAGGAACTGAATTACAGAACAGAACAGGGTCTCAAATTTAGAAAACCAACTTATGCTTGCTTAAGGGTAAAGGTGAGTTGGGGTGCTGCATAAAACCAGAGATTGAAATGAGCACAGATAAAGTTCCTTAAGCCAAATATGGAATAGACAAGAGCTACTCCTTGCTCAACGAAATGGACTCAACACCGCATATTAAACGCCTAAGAATGTACCTGACTAGTAAGTATCTTAAAACCTATGGATTGCTATGTCTCCGAAAGAGAATCAAGCATGTGTACAGGGGCATAAACGCAGCAGTGATAGGATTGGAGAGGTTCGGTGAGCAAATGAAGACCCTTTGAAGTCATATTGCATGGTACCCATTACACGGGTCTTAACTCTCCAGGTTTAAGGTATTCTTCCTTCAGCTAAAACATGCATGTGGAACCCAAGTATGATCAACCATGTGAACGGGAGACGTGTTCAAATATGTCTCAGTTTTCCTCCCCTGGTACTCGGGTGCAACATTCCAGACGCTTTACTAACACTCTCCCCACTTGGAGAGTCAGCGCCTTTAACCTCCTGTTTGGCCCAGTTTGCAATTTCTGTGGAAGATGAACAGGAATAGCGAGAACCAATGAGAGGCTAGCTGGAGGTGTCTGGACGGGCATATTTAACTCTCATTTCCCACCAGGAAGAGGAATTAACCAAAGGCTCAGCATGCCGGGCCGGAACCAGATTAGGGCCTGAAGCCATCCTGCGGTGTTGTGGCCAGGTCACAAGAAAGCGAGTTGAAGAAAGGAGCTCAGGGACACTGCAATTCACAAACCTGCAGAGTTATAAATGACAGCTATCGTCCAAAAATAGACTGAAGTAAGGCTGCCAAGAGGACTTGAAAGCGGGGCAGAATTGCAGGAAACCGATTTCAGGAGGTAGACTGGAATTGCATTGAAAGCATAGGAAAAGAGGCAGAACGTCCACAATGATGCACTTGGCCAAAAAGGGCGTATGCGTTTTTTCCTGAATATATTCAGGAAAAAACGCATACGCCCTTTTTGGCCAACCAAGCAAGCTTGCAAAGGAAATCTGCACTACAATGAAGTCTCACTTCCCCCGGTCAAAAGGGTCATCTGAAAAAAGTGTAAAATCCAGAAAGGCAGGACAGGCCATGGAGAACTGGGAGCCTTGTTATGCTGATGGGCGGGATGTAAATTGCCAACAACCACTCGGGAGAAGTGTATGGTGTTTCCTGAAACATCTAAAAAACAAAGCAACAGAGCCTAGGGCACTTCCACTTATGGTCCTATAGATTAGGGAAATTAAAATAAAAAAGACACAACCACCCCAAAGTTTGGGATGCCTCCGTTTACAAGAACCTCGTTTACAGTACAAGTTCAACATCGCAGAAAGTGAAAAATGGATAAAGAACTTGTGGTACTTACGTACAATGCAGTATCACTCAGCAATGAAATCTATGTCATCAGGCCCGTAGCATCATAATGAGTGGATTCAGGTATGATGATTCTAACTGAAATAAGTCACACAGAAAAAGAAACATCATAAGATACCACTAATACACGGAATGTAAACTTGGCTACACAGGAACTGCATTCCAAAACAGAACAGGGTCTCAAATTTAGAAAACCAACTTATGCTTGCTTAAGGGGAAAGGTGAGTTGGGGTGCTGCATAAAACCAGAGATTGAAATGAGCACAGATAATGTTCCTTAAGCCAAATATGGAATAGACAAGAGCTACTCCTGCTCAACGAAATGGACTCAACACCCCATATTAAACGCCTAAGAATGTACCTGACTAGTAAGTATCTTAAAACCTATGGATTGCTATGTCTCCAAAAGAGAATCAAGCGTGTGTACAGGGGCATAAACGCAGCAGTGATAGGATTGGAGAGGTTCGGTGAGCAAATGAAGACCCTTTGAAGTCATATTGCATGGTACCCATTACACGGGTCTCAACTCTCCAGGTTTAAGGTATTCTTCCTTCAGCTAAAACATGCATGTGGAACCCAGAGTATGATCAACCATGTGAACGGGAGACGTGTTCAAATATTTCTCAGTTTTCGTACCCTGGTACTCGGGTGCAACATTCCAGACGCTTTACTAACACTCTCCCGACTTGGAGAGTCAGTCCCTTTAACCTCCTGTTTGGCCCAGTTTGCAATTTCTGCGGAAGTTGAACAGGAATAGCGAGAACCAATGAGAGGCTAGCTGGAGGTGTCTGGACGGGCAAATTCAACTCTCATTTCCCACCAGGAAGAGGAATTAACCAAAGGCTCAGCATGCCGGGCCGGAACCAGATTAGGGCCTGAAGCCATCCTGCGGTGTTGCGGCCAGGTCACAAGAAAGCGAGTTGAAGAAAGGAGCTCAGGGGCACTGTAATTCACAAACCTGCAGAGTTATAAATGACAGCTATCGTCCAAAAATAGACTGAAGTAAGGCTGCCAAGAGGACTTGAAAGCGGGGCAGAATTGCAGGAAACCGATTTCAGGAGGTAGACTGGAATTGCATTGAAAGCATAGGAAAAGAGGCAGAACGTCCACAATGATGCACTTGGCCAAAAAGGGCGTATGCGTTTTTTCCTGAATATATTCAGGAAAAAACGCATACGCCCTTTTTGGCCAACCAAGCAAGCTTGCAAAGGAAATCTGCACTACAATGAAGTCTCACTTCCCCCCGGTCAAAAGGGCCATCTGAAAAAAGTGTAAAATCCAGAAAGGCAGGACAGGCCATGGAGAACTGGGAGCCTTGTTATGCTGATGGGCGGGATGTAAATTGCCAACAGCCACTCGGGTGAAGTGTATGGTGTTTCCTGAAACATCTAAAAAACAAAGCAACAGAGCCTAGGGCACTTCCAGTTATGGTCCTATAGCTTAGGGAAATTAAAATCAAAAAGACACAGCCACCCCAAAGTTTGGGACGCCTCCGTTTACAAGAACCTCGTTTACCGTACAAGTTCAATATCACAGAAAGTGAAAAATGGATAAAGAACTTGTGGTACTTACGTACAATGCAGTATCACTCAGCAATGAAATCTATGTCATCAGGCCCGTAGCAGCATAATGAGTGGATTCAGGTACGATGATTCTAACTGAAATAAGTCACACAGAAAAAGAAACATCATAAGATATCACTAATTCACGGAATGTAAACTTGGCTACACAGGAATTGCATTCCAAAACAGAACAGGGTCTCAAATTTAGAAAACCAACTTATGCTTGCTTAAGGGGAAAGGTGAGTTGGGGTGCTGCATAAAACCAGAGATTGAAATGAGCACAGATAAAGTTCCTTAAGCCAAATATGGAATAGACAAGAGCTACTCCTTGCTCAACGAAATGGACTCAAAACCCCATATTAAACGCCTAAGAATGTACCTGACTAGTAAGTATCTTAAAACCTATGGATTGCTATGCCTCCAAAAGAGAATCAAGCATGTGTACAGGGGCATAAACGCAGCACTGATAGGATTGGAGAGGTTCGGTGAGCAAATGAAGACGCTTTGAAGTCATATTGCATGGTACCCATTACACGGGTCTCAACTCTCCAGGTTTAAGGTATTCTTCCTTCAGCTAAAACATGCATGTGGAACCCAGAGTATGATCAACCATGTGAATGGGAGACGTGTTCAAATATGTCTCAGTTTTCCTCCCCTGGTACTCGGGTGCAACATTCCAGACGCTTTACTAACACTCTCCCGACTTGGAGAGTCAGTCCCTTTAACCTCCTGTTTGGCCCAGTTTGCAATTTCTGTGGAAGATGAACAGGAATAGCGAGAACCAATGAGAGGCTAGCTGGAGGTGTCTGGATGGGCAAATTTAACTCTCATTTCCCACCAGGAAGAGGAATTAACCAAAGGCTCAGCATGCCGGGCCGGAACAAGATTAGGGCCTGAAGCCATCCTGCGGTGTTGCGGCCAGGTCAAAAGAAAGCGAGTTGAAGAAAGGAGCTCAGGGGCACTGCAATTCACAAACCTGCAGAGTTATAAATGACAGCTATCGTCCAAAAATAGACTGAAGTAAGGCTGCCAAGAGGACTTGAAAGCGGGGCAGAATTGCAGGAAACCGATTTCAGGAGGTAGACTGGAATTGCATTGAAGGCATAGGAAAAGAGGCAGAACGTCCACAATGATGCACTTGGCCAAAAAGGGCGTATGCGTTTTTTCCTGAATATATTCAGGAAAAAACGCATACGCCCTTTTTGGCCAACCAAGCAAGCTTGCAAAGGAAATCTGCACTACAATGAAGTCTCACTTCCCCCCGGTCAAAAGGGCCATCTGAAAAAAGTGTAAAATCCAGAAAGGCAACAGGCCATGGAGAACTGGGAGCCTTGTTATGCTGATGGGCGGGATGTAAATTGCCAACAGACACTCAGGAGAAGTGTATGGTGTTTCCTGAAACATCTAAACAACAAAGCAACAGAACCTAGGGCACTTCCACTTATGGTCCTATAGCTTAGGGAATTTAAAATCAAAAAGACACAGCCACCCCAAAGTTTGGGACGCCTCCGTTTACAAGAACATCGTTTACCGTACAAGTTCAATATCACAGAAAGTGAAAAATGGATAAAGAACTTGTGGTACTTACGTACAATGCAGTATCACTCAGCAATGAAATCTATGTCATCAGGCCCGTAGCAGCATAATGAGTGGATTCAGGTACGATGATTCTAACTGAAATAAGTCACACAGAAAAAGAAACATCATAAGATATCACTAATACACGGAATGTAAACTTGGCTATACAGGAACTGCATTCCAAAACAGAACAGGGTCTCAAATTTAGAAAACCAACTTATGCTTGCTTAAGGGGAAAGGTGAGTTGGGGTGCTGCATAAAACCAGAGATTGAAATGAGCACAGATAAAGTTCCTTAAGCCAAATATGGAATAGACAAGAGCTACTCCTTGCTCAACAAAATGGACTCAACACCCCATATTAAACGCCTAAGAATGTACCTGACTAGTAAGTATCTTAAAACCTATGGATTGCTATGTCTCCAAAAGAGAATCAAGCGTGTGTACAGGGGCATAAACGCAGCAGTGATAGGATTGGAGAGGTTCGGTGAGCAAATGAAGACCCTTTGAAGTCATATTGCATGGTACCCATTCCACGGGTTTCAACTACCCAGGTTTACGGTATTCTTCCTTCAGCTAAAACATGCATGTGGAACCTAGAGTATGATCAACCATGTGATCGGGAGACGTGTTCATATATGTCTCAGTTTTCCTACCCTGGTACTCGGGTGCAACATTCCAGACGCTTTACTAACACTCTCCCCACTTGGAGAGTCAGTCCCTTTAACCTCCTGTTTGGCCCAGTTTGCAATTTCTGTGGAAGATGAACAGGAATAGCGAGAACCAATGAGAGACTAGCTGGAGGTGTCTGGATGGGCAAATTTAACTCTCATTTCCCACCAGGAAGAGGAATTAACCAAAGGCTCAGCGTGCCGTGCCAGAACCAGATTAGGGCCTGAAGCCATCCTGCAGTGTTGCGGCCAGGTCACAAGAAAGCGAGTTGAAGAAAGGAGCTCAGGGGCACTGTAATTCACAAACCTGCAGAGTTATAAATGACAGCTATCGTCCAAAAATAGACTGAAGTAAGGCTGCCAAGAGGACTTGAAAGCGGGGCAGAATTGCAGGAAACCGATTTCAGGAGGTAGACTGGAATTGCATTGAAAGCATAGGAAAAGAGGCAGAACGTCCACTATGATGCACGTGGCAAAAAAGGGCGTATGCGTTTTTTCCTGAATATATTCAGGAAAAAACGCATACGCCCTTTTTGGCGAACCAAGCAAGATTGCAAAGGAAATCTGCACTACAATGAAGTCTCACTTCCCCCCGGTCAAAAGGGCCATCTGAAAAAAGGGTAAAATCCAGAAAGGCAGGACAGGCCATGGAGAACTGGGAGCCTTGTTATGCTGATGGGCGGGATGTAAATTGACAACAACCACTCGGGAGAAGTGTATGGTGTTTCCTGAAACATCTAAAAAACAAAGCAACAGAACCGAGGGCACTTCCACTTATGGTCCTATAGCTTAGGGAAATTAAAATCAAAAAGACACAGCCACCCCAAAGTTTGGAACAGCTCTGTTTACAAGAACCTCGTTTACAGTACAAGTTCAACATTGCAGAAAGTGAAAAATGGATAAAGAAGTTGTGGTATTTACTTACAAAGCAATATCACTCAGCAATGAAATCTGTGTCATCAGGCCCTTAGCAGCACAATGAGTGGATTCAGGTATGATGATTCTAACTGAAATAAGTCACACAGAAAAAGAAACATCATAAGATATCAGTAATACACGGAATGTAAACTTGGCTACACAGGAACTAAATTACAGAACAGAACAGGGTCTCAAATTTAGAAAACCAACTTATGCTTGCTTAAGGGGAAAGGTGAGTTGGGGTGCTGCATAAAACCAGAGATTGAAATGAGCACAGATAAAGTTCCTTAAGCCAAATATGGAATAGACAAGAGCTACTCCTTGCTCAACGAAATGGACTCAAAACCGCATATTAAAAGCCTAAGAATGTACCTAACTAGTAAGTATCTTAAAACATATGGATTGCTATGTCTCCGAAAGAGAATCAAGCATGTGTACAGGGGCATAAACGCAGCAGTGATAGGATTGGAGAGGTTCGGTGAGCAAATGAAGACCCTTTGAAGTCATATTGCATGGTACCCATTCCACGGGTTTCAACTACCCAGGTTTAAGGTATTCTTCCTTCAGCTAAAACATGCATGTGGAACCTAGAGTATGATCAACCATGTGATCGGGAGACGTGTTCAAATATGTCTCAGTTTTCGTACCCTGGTACTCGGGTGCAACATTCCAGACGCTTTACTAACACTCTCCCCACTTGGAGAGTCAGTCCCTTTAACCTCCTGTTTGGCCCAGTTTGCAATTTCTGTGGAAGATGAACAGGAATAGCGAGAACCAATGAGAGACTAGCTGGAGGTGTCTGGATGGGCAAATTTAACTCTCATTTCCCACCAGGAAGAGGAAATAACCAAAGGCTCAGCATGCCGTGCCAGAATCAGATTAGGGCCTGAAGACATCCTGCAGTGTTGCGGCCAGGTCACAAGAAAGCGAGTTAAAGAAAGGAGCTCAGGAGCACTGTAATTCACAAACCTGCAGAGTTATAAATGAGAGCTATCGTCCAAAAATATACTGAAGTAAGGCTGCCAAGAGGACTTGAAAGCGGGGCAGAATTGCAGGAAACCGATTTCAGGAGGTAGACTGGAATTGCATTGAAAGCATAGGAAAAGAGGCAGAACGTCCACAATGATGCACTTGGCCAAAAAGGGCGTATGCGTTTTTTCCTGAATATATTCAGGAAAAAACGCATACGCCCTTTTTGGCCAACCAAGCAAGCTTGCAAAGGAAATCTGCACTACAATGAAGTCTCACTTCCCCCCGGTCAAAAGGGCCATCTGAAAAAAGTGTAAAATCCAGAAAGGCAGGACAGGCCATGGAGAACTGGGAGCCTTGTTATGCTGATGGGCGGGATGTAAATTACCAACAGACACTCAGGAGAAGTGTATGGTGTTTCCTGAAACATCTAAAAAACAAAGCAACAGAGCCTAGGGCACTGCCACTTATGGTCCTATAGCTTAGGGAAATTAAAATCAAAAAGACACAGCCACCCCAAAGTTTGGGACGCCTCTGTTTACAAGAACCTCGTTTACAGTACAAGTTCAACATCGCAGAAATTGAAAAATGGATAAAGAAGTTGTGGTATTTACTTACAAAGCAATATCACCAACAATGAAATCTGTGTCATCAGGCCCGTAGCAGCACAATGAGTGGATTCAGGTATGATGATTCTAACTGAAATAAGTCACACAGAAAAAGAAACATCATAAGATATCAGTAATACACGGAATGTAAACTTGGCTACACAGGAACTGAATTACAGAACAGAACAGGGTCTCAAATTTAGAAAACCAACTTATGCTTGCTTAAGGGGAAAGGTGAGTTGGGGTGCTGCATAAAACCAGAGATTGAAATGAGCACAGATAAAGTTCCTTAAGCCAAATATGGAATAGACAAGAGCTACTCCTTGCTCAACGAAATGGACTCAACACCGCATATTAAACGCCTAAGAATGTACCTGACTAGTAAGTATCTTAAAACATATGGATTGCTATGTCTCCGAAAGAGAATCAAGCATGTGTACAGGGGCATAAACGCAGCAGTGATAGGATTGGAGAGGTTCGGTGAGCAAATGAAGACCCTTTGAAGTCATATTGCATGGTACCCATTCCACGGGTTTCAAATACCCAGGTTTAAGGTATTCTTCCTTCAGCTAAAACATGCATGTGGAACCCAAGTATGATCAACCATGTGAACGGGAGACGTGTTCAAATATGTCTCAGTTTTCCTCCCCTGGTACTCGGTTGCAACTTTCCAGACGCTTTACTAACACTCTCCCCACTTGGAGAGTCAGCGCCTTTAACCTCCTGTTTGTCCCAGTTTGCAATTTCTTGGAAGATGAACAGGAATAGCGAGAACCAATGAGAGACTAGCTGGAGGTGTCTGGACGGGCAAATTTAACTCTCATTTCCCACCAGGAAGAGGAAATAACCAAAGGCTCAGCGTGCCGTGCCAGAACCAGATTAGGGCCTGAAGACATACTGCGGTGTTGCGGCCAGGTCACAAGAAAGCGAGTTGAAGAAAGGAGCTCAGGGGCACTGTAATTCACAAACCTGCAGAGTTATAAATGACAGCTATCGTCCAAAAATAGACTGAAGTAAGGCTGCCAAGAGGACTTGAAAGCGGGGCAGAATTGCAGGAAACCGATTTCAGGAGGTAGACTGGAATTGCATTGAAAGCATAGGAAAAGAGGCAGAACGTCCACAATGATGCACTTGGCCAAAAAGGGCGTATGCGTTTTTTCCTGAATATATTCAGGAAAAAACGCATACGCCCTTTTTGGCCAACCAAGCAAGCTTGTAAAGGAAATCTGCACTACAATGAAGTCTCACTTCCCCCCGGTCAAAAGGGCCATCTGAAAAAAGTGTAAAATCCAGAAAGGCAGGACAGGCCATGGAGAACTGGGAGCCTTGTTATGCTGATGGGCGGGATGTAAATTGCCAACAACCACTCGGGAGAAGTGTATGGTGTTTCCTGAAACATCTAAAAAACAAAGCAACAGAGCCTAGGGCACTTCCACTTATGGTCCTATAGCTTAGGGAAATTAAAATCAAAAAGACACAGCCACCCCAAAGTTTGGAACGGCTCTCTTTACAAGAACCTCGTTTACAGTACAAGTTCAACATCGCAGAAAGTGAAAAATGGATAAAGAAGTTGTGGTATTTACTTACAAAGCAATATCACTCAGCAATGAAATGTGTGTCATCAGGCCCTTAGCAGCACAATGAGTGGATTCAGGTATGATGATTCTAACTGAAATAAGTCACACAGAAAAAGAAACATCATAAGATATCAGTAATACACGGAATGTAAACTTGGCTACACAGGAACTGAATTACAGAACAGAACAGGGTCTCAAATTTAGAAAACCAACTTATGCTTGCTTAAGGGGAAAGGTGAGTTGGGGTGCTGCATAAAACCAGAGATTGAAATGAGCACAGATAAAGTTCCTTAAGCCAAATATGGAATAGACAAGAGCTACTCCTTGCTCAACGAAATGGACTCAACACCGCATATTAAACGCCTAAGAATGTACCTGACTAGTAAGTATCTTAAAACCTATGGATTGCTATGTCTCCGAAAGAGAATCAAGCATGTGTACAGGAGCATAAACGCAGCAGTGATAGGATTGGAGAGGTTCGGTGAGCAAATGAAGACCCTTTGAAGTCATATTGCATGGTACCCATTCCACGGGTTTCAACTACCCAGGTTTAAGGTATTCTTCCTTCAGCTAAAACATGCATGTGGAACCTAGAGTATGATCAACCATGTGATCGGGAGACGTGTTCAAATATGTCTCAGTTTTCGTACCCTGGTACTCGGGTGCAACATTCCAGACACTTTACTAACACTCTCCCGACTTGGAGAGTCAGTCCCTTTAACCTCCTGTTTGGCCCAGTTTGCAATTTCTGAGGAAGATGAACAGGAATAGCGAGAACGAATGAGAGACTAGCTGGAGGTGTCTGGATGGGCAAATTTAACTCTCATTTCCCACCAGGAAGAGGAATTAACCAAAGGCTCAGCGTGCCGTGCCGGAACCAGATTAGGGCCTGAAGACATCCTGTGGTGTTGCGGCCAGGTCACAAGAAAGCGAGTTAAAGAAAGGAGCTCAGGAGCACTGTAATTCACAAACCTGCAGAGTTATAAATGAGAGCTATCGTCCAAAAATATACTGAACTAAGGCTGCCAAGAGGACTTGAAAGCGGGGCAGAATTGCAGGAAACCGATTTCAGGAGGTAGACTGGAATTGCATTGAAAGCATAGGAAAAGAGGCAGAACGTCCACAATGATGCACTTGGCCAAAAAGGGCGTATGCGTTTTTTCCTGAATATATTCAGGAAAAAACGCAAACGCCCTTTTTGGCCAACCAAGCAAGCTTGCAAAGGAAATCTGCACTACAATGAAGTCTCACTTCCCCCCGGTCAAAAGGGCCATCTGAAAAAAGTGTAAAATCCAGAAAGGCAGGACAGGCCATGGAGAACTGGGAGCCTTGTTATGCTGATGGGCAGGATGTAAATTACCAACAGACACTCAGGAGAAGTGTATGGTGTTTCCTGAAACATCTAAAAAACAAAGCAACAGAGCCTAGGGCACTGCCACTTATGGTCCTATAGCTTAGGGAATTTAAGATCAAAAAGACACAGCCACCCCAAAGTTTCGAACGGCTCTGTTTACAAGAACCTCGTTTACAGTACAAGTTCAACATCGCAGAAAGTGAAAAATGGATAAAAAAGTTGTAGTATTTACTTACAAAGCAATATCACTCAGCAATGAAATCTGTGTCATCAGGCCCTTAGCAGCACAATGAGTGGATTCAGGTATGATGATTCTAACTGAAATAAGTCACACAGAAAAAGAAACATCATAAGATATCAGTAATACACGGAATGTAAACTTGGCTACACAGGAACTGAATTCCAAAACAGAACACGGTCTCAAATTTAGAAAACCAACTTATGCTTGCTTAAGGGGAAAGGTGAGTTGGAGTGCTGCATAAAACCAGAGATTGAAATGAGCACAGATAAAGTTCCTTAAGTCAAATATGGAATAGACAAGAGCTACTCCTTGCTCAACGAAATGGACTCAACACCGCATATTAAACGCCTAAGAATGTACCTGACTAGTAAGTATCGTAAAACCTATGGATTGCTATGTCTCCGAAAGAGAATCAAGCATGTGTACAGGGGCATAAACGCAGCAGTGATAGGATTGGAGAGGTTCGGTGAGCAAATGAAGACCCTTTGAAGTCATATTGCATGGTACCCATTCCACGGGTTTCAAATACCCAGGTTTAAGGTATTCTTCCTTCAGCTAAAAGATGCATGTGGAACCCAAGTATGATCAACCATGTGAACGGGAGACGTGTTCAAATATGTCTCAGTTTTCCTCCCCTGGTACTCGGGTGCAACATTCCAGACGCTTTACTAACACTCTCCCCACTTGGAGAGTCAGCGCCTTTAACCTCCTGTTTGGCACAGTTTGCAATTTCTGCGGAAGATGAACAGGAATAGCGAGAACCAATGAGAGGCTAGCTGGAGGTGTCTGGACGGGCAAATTTAACTCTCATTTCCCACCAGGAAGAGGAAATAACCAAAGGCTCAGCGTGCCGTACCGGAACCAGATTAGGGCCTGAAGCCATCCTGCGGTGTTGCGGCCAGGTCACAAGAAAGCGAGTTGAAGAAAGGAGCTCAGGGGCACTGTAATTCACAAACCTGCAGAGTTATAAATGACAGCTATCGTCCAAAAATAGACTGAAGTAAGGCTGCCAAGAGGACTTGAAAGCGGGGCAGAATTGCAGGAAACCGATTTCAGGAGGTAGACTGGAATTGCATTGAAAGCATAGGAAAAGAGGCAGAACGTCCACAATGATGCACTTGGCCAAAAAGGGCGTATGCGTTTTTTCCTGAATATATTCAGGAAAAAACGCATATGCCCTTTTTGGCCAACCAAGCAAGCTTGCAAAGGAAATCTGCACTACAATGAAGTCTCACTTCCCCCCGGTCAACAGGGCCATCTGAAAAAAGGGTAAAATCCAAAAAGGCAGGACAGGCCATGGAGAACTGGGAGCCTTGTTATGCTGAAGGGCGGGATGTAAATTGCCAACAAACACTCGGGAGAAGTGTATGGTGTTTCCTGAAACATCTAAAAAACAAAGCAACAGAGCCTAGGGCACTGCCACTTATGGTCCTATAGCTTAGGGAAATTAAAATCAAAAAGACACAGCCACCCCAAAGTTTGGAACGGCTCTGTTTACAAGAACCTCGTTTACAGTACAAGTTCAACATCGCAGAAAGTGAAAAATGGATAAAGAATTTGTGGTATTTACTTACAAAGCAATATCACTCAGCAATGAAATCTGTGTCATCAGGCCCTTAGCAGCACAATGAGTGGATTCAGGTATGATGATTCTAACTGAAATAAGTCACACAGAAAAAGAAACATCATAAGATATCACTAATACACGGAATGTAAACTTGGCTACACAGGAACTGCATTCCAAAACAGAACAGGGTCTCAAATTTAGAAAACCAACTTATGCTTGCTTAAGGGGAAAGGTGAGTTGGGGTGCTGCATAAAACCAGAGATTGAAATGAGCACAGATAAAGTTCCTTAAGCCAAATATGGAATAGACAAGAGCTACTCCTTGCTCAACGAAATGGACTCAAAACCCCATATTAAACGCCTAAGAATGTACCTGACTAGTAAGTATCTTAAAACCTATGGATTGCTATGTCGCCAAAATAGAATCAAGCGTGTGTACAGGGGCATAAACGCAGCAGTGATAGGATTGGAGAGGTTCGGTGAGCAAATGAAGACCCTTTGAAGTCATATTGCATGGTACCCATTACACGGGTCTCAACTCTCCAGGTTTAAGGTATTCTTCCTTCAGCTAAAACATGCATGTGGAACCCAGAGTATGATCAACCATGTGAACGGGAGACGTGTTCAAATATGTCTCAGTTTTCTTCCTCTGGTACTCGGGTGCAACATTCCAGACGCTTTACTAACACTCTCCCGACTTGGAGAGTCAGTCCCTTTAACCTCCTGTTTGGCCCAGTTTGCAATTTCTGCGGAAGATGAACAGGAATAGCGAGAACCAATGAGAGGCTAGCTGGAGGTGTCTGGACGGGCAAATTCAACTCTCATTTCCCACCAGGAAGAGGAATTAACCAAAGGCTCAGCATGCCGGGCCGGAACCAGATTAGGGCCTGAAGCCATCCTGCGGTGTTGCGGCCAGCTCAAAAGAAAGCGAGTTGAAGAAAGGAGCTCAGGGGCACTGTAATTCACAAACCTGCAGAGTTATAAATGACAGCTATCGTCCAAAAATAGACTGAAGTAAGGCTGCCAAGAGGACTTGAAAGCGGGGCAGAATTGCAGGAAACCGATTTCAGGAGGTAGACTGGAATTGCATTGAAAGCATAGGAAAAGAGGCAGAACGTCCACAATGATGCACTTGGCCAAAAAGGGCGTATGCGTTTTTTCCTGAATATATTCAGGAAAAAACGCATACGCCCTTTTTGGCCAACCAAGCAAGCTTGCAAAGGAAATCTGCACTACAATGAAGTCTCACTTCCCCCCGGTCAAAAGGGCCATCTGAAAAAAGGGTAAAATCCAGAAAGGCAGGACAGGCCATGGAGAACTGGGAGCCTTGTTATGCTGATGGGCGGGATGTAAATTGCCAAGAACCACTTGGGAGAAGTGTATGGTGTTTCCTGAAACAACTAAAAAACAAAGCAACAGAACCTAGGGCACTTCCACTTATGGTCCTATAGCTTAGGGAAATTAAAATCAAAAAGACACAGCCACCTCAAAGTTTGGAACGGCTCTGTTTACAAGAACCTCGTTTACAGTACAAGTTCAACATCGCAGAAAGTGAAAAATGGATAAAGAAGTTGTGGTATTTACTTACAAAGCAATATCACTCAGCAATGAAATCTGTGTCATCAGGCCCTTAGCAGCACAATGAGTGGATTCAGGTATGATGATTCTAACTGAAATAAGTCACACAGAAAAAGAAACATCATAAGATATCACTAATACACGGAATGTAAACTTGGCTACACAGGAACTGCATTCCAAAACAGAACAGGGTCTCAAATTTAGAAAACCAACTTATGCTTGCTTAAGGGGAAAGGTGAGTTGGGGTGCTGCATAAAACCAGAGATTGAAATGAGCACAGATAAAGTTCCTTAAGCCAAATATGGAATAGACAAGAGCTACTCCTTGCTCAACGAAATGGACTCAAAACCCCATATTAAACGCCTAAGAATGTACCTGACTAGTAAGTATCTTAAAACCTATGGATTGCTATGTCTCCAAAAGAGAATCAAGCGTGTGTACAGGGGCATAAACGCAGCAGTGATAGGATTGGAGAGGTTCGGTGAGCAAATGAAGACCCTTTGAAGTCATATTGCATGGTACCCATTACACGGGTCTCAACTCTCCAGGTTTAAGGTATTCTTCCTTCAGCTAAAACATGCATGTGGAACCCAGAGTATGATCAACCATGTGACCGGGAGACGTGTTCAAATATGTCTCAGTTTTCCTCCCCTGGTACTCGGGTGCAACATTCCAGACGCTTTACTAACACTCTCCCGACTTGGAGAGTCAGTCCCTTTAACCTCCTGTTTGGCCCAGTTTGCAATTTCTGCGGAAGATGAACAGGAATAGCGAGAACCAATGAGAGGCTAGCTGGAGGTGTCTGGACGGGCAAATTCAACTCTCATTTCCCACCAGGAAGAGGAATTAACCAAAGGCTCAGCATGCCGGGCCGGAACCAGATTAGGGCCTGAAGCCATCCTGCGGTGTTGCGGCCAGCTCAAAAGAAAGCGAGTTGAAGAAAGGAGCTCAGGGGCACTGTAATTCACAAACCTGCAGAGTTATAAATGACAGCTATCGTCCAAAAATAGACTGAAGTAAGGCTGCCAAGAGGACTTGAAAGCGGGGCAGAATTGCAGGAAACCGATTTCAGGAGGTAGACTGGAATTGCATTGAAAGCATAGGAAAAGAGGCAGAACGTCCACAATGATGCACTTGGCCAAAAAGGGCGTATGCGTTTTTTCCTGAATATATTCAGGAAAAAACGCATACGCCCTTTTTGGCCAACCAAGCAAGCTTGCAAAGGAAATCTGCACTACAATGAATTCTCACTTCCCCCCGGTCAAAAGGGCCATCTGAAAAAAGTGTAAAATCCAGAAAGGCAGGACAGGCCATGGAGAACTGGGAGCCTTGTTATGCTGATGGGCGGGATGTAAATTGCCAAGAACCACTTGGGAGAAGTGTATGGTGTTTCCTGAAACAACTAAAAAACAAAGCAACAGAACCTAGGGCACTTCCACTTATGGTCCTATAGCTTAGGGAAATTAAAATCAAAAAGACACAGCCACCCCAAAGTTTGGAACGGCTCTGTTTACAAGAACCTCGTTTACAGTACAAGTTCAACATCGCAGAAAGTGAAAAATGGATAAAGAAGTTGTGGTATTTACTTACAAAGCAATATCACTCAGCAATGAAATCTGTGTCATCAGGCCCTTAGCAGCACAATGAGTGGATTCAGGTATGATGATTCTAACTGAAATAAGTCACACAGAAAAAGAAACATCATAAGATATCAGTAATACACAGAATGGAACCTTGGCTACACAGGAACTGAATTACAGAACAGAACAGGGTCTCAAATTTAGAAAACTAACTTATGCTTGCTTAAGGGGAAAGGTGAGTTGGGGTGCGGCATAAAACCAGAGATTGAAATGAGCACAGATAAAGTTCCTTAAGCCAAATATGGAATAGACAAGAGCTACTCCTTGCTCAACGAAATGGACTCAACACCCCATATTAAACGCCTAAGAATGTACCTGACTAGTAAGTATCTTAAAACCTATGGATTGCTATGTCTCCGAAAGAGAATCAAGCATGTGTACAGGGGCATAAACGCAGCAGTGATAGGATTGGAGAGGTTCGTGAGCAAATGAAGACCCTTTGAAGTCATATTGCATGGTACCCATTCCACGGGTTTCAACTACCCAGGTTTAAGGTATTCTTCCTTCAGCTAAAACATGCATGTGGAACCCAGAGTATGATCAACCATGTGAACGGGAGACGTGTTCAAATATGTCTCAGTTTTCCTCCCCTGGTACTCGGGTGCAACATTCCAGACGCTTTACTAACACTCTCCCGACTTGGAGAGTCAGTCCCTTTAACCTCCTGTTTGGCCCAGTTTGCAATTTCTGCGGAAGATGAACAGGAATAGCGAGAACCAATGAGAGGCTAGCTGGAGGTGTCTGGACGGGCAAATTCAACTCTCATTTCCCACCAGGAAGAGGAATTAACCAAAGGCTCAGCATGCCGGGCCGGAACCAGATTAGGGCCTGAAGCCATCCTGCGGTGTTGCGGCCAGGTCACAAGAAAGCGAGTTGTAGAAAGGAGCTCAGGGGCACTGTAATTCACAAACCTGCAGAGTTATAAATGATAGCTATCGTCCAAAAATAGACTGAAGTAAGGCAGCCAAGAGGACTTGAAAGTGGGGCAGAATTGCAGGAAACCGATTTCAGGAGGTAGACTGGAATTGCATTGAAAGCATAGGAAAAGAGGCAGAACGTCCACAATGATGCACTTGGCCAAAAAGGGCGTATGCGTTTTTTCCTGAATATATTCAGGAAAAAACGCATACGCCCTTTTTGGCCAACCAAGCAAGCTTGCAAAGGAAATCTGCACTACAATGAAGTCTCACTTCCCCCCGGTCAAAAGGGCCATCTGAAAAAAGGGTAAAATCCAGAAAGGCAGGACAGGCCATGGAGAACTGGGAGCCTTGTTATGCTGATGGGCGGGATGTAAATTGCCAAGAACCACTTGGGAGAAGTGTATGGTGTTTCCTGAAACAACTAAAAAACAAAGCAACAGAACCTAGGGCACTTCCACTTATGGTCCTATAGCTTAGGGAAATTAAAATGAAAAAGACACAGCCACCCCAAAGTTTGGAACGGCTCTGTTTACAAGAACCTCGTTTACAGTACAAGTTCAACATCGCAGAAAGTGAAAAATGGATAAAGAAGTTGTGGTATTTACTTACAAAGCAATATCACTCAGCAATGAAATCTGTGTCATCAGGCCCTTAGCAGCACAATGAGTGGATTCAGGTATGATGATTCTAACTGAAATAAGTCACACAGAAAAAGAAACATCATAAGATATCACTAATACACGGAATGTAAACTTGGCTACACAGGAACTGCATTCCAAAACAGAACAGGGTCTCAAATTTAGAAAACCAACTTATGCTTGCTTAAGGGGAAAGGTGAGTTGGGGTGCTGCATAAAACCAGAGATTGAAATGAGCACAGATAAAGTTCCTTAAGCCAAATATGGAATAGACAAGAGCTACTCCTTGCTCAACGAAATGGACTCAAAACCCCATATTAAACGCCTAAGAATGTACCTGACTAGTAAGTATCTTAAAACCTATGGATTGCTATGTCTCCAAAAGAGAATCAAGCGTGTGTACAGGGGCATAAACGCAGCAGTGATAGGATTGGAGAGGTTCGGTGAGCAAATGAAGACCCTTTGAAGTCATATTGCATGGTACCCATTACACGGGTCTCAACTCTCCAGGTTTAAGGTATTCTTCCTTCAGCTAAAACATGCATGTGGAACCCAGAGTATGATCAACCATGTGAACGGGAGACGTGTTCAAATATGTCTCAGTTTTCCTCCCCTGGTACTCGGGTGCAACATTCCAGACGCTTTACTAACACTCTCCCGACTTGGAGAGTCAGTCCCTTTAACCTCCTGTTTGGCTCAGTTTGCAATTTCTGCGGAAGATGAACAGGAATAGCGAGAACCAATGAGAGGCTAGCTGGAGGTGTCTGGACGGGCAAATTCAACTCTCATTTCCCACCAGGAAGAGGAATTAACCAAAGGCTCAGCATGCCGGGCCGGAACCAGATTAGGGCCTGAAGCCATCCTGCGGTGTTGCGGCCAGGTCACAAGAAAGCGAGTTGAAGAAAGGAGCTCAGGGGCACTGTAATTCACAAACCTGCAGAGTTATAAATGACAGCTATCGTCCAAAAATAGACTGAAGTAAGGCTGCCAAGAGGACTTGAAAGTGGGGCAGAATTGCAGGAAACCGATTTCAGGAGGTAGACTGGAATTGCATTGAAAGCATAGGAAAAGAGGCAGAACGTCCACAATGATGCACTTGGCCAAAAAGGGCGTATGCGTTTTTTCCTGAATATATTCAGGAAAAAACGCATACGCCCTTTTTGGCCAACCAAGCAAGCTTGCAAAGGAAATCTGCACTACAATGAAGTCTCACTTCCCCCCGGTCAAAAGGGCCATCTGAAAAAAGTGTAAAATCCAGAAAGGCAGGACAGGCCATGGAGAACTGGGAGCCTTGTTATGCTGATGGGCGGGATGTAAATTGCCAAGAACCACTTGGGAGAAGTGTATGGTGTTTCCTGAAACAACTAAAAAACAAAACAACAGAACCTAGGGCACTTCCACTTATGGTCCTATAGCTTAGGGAAATTAAAATCAAAAAGACACAGCCACCCCAAAGTTTGGAACGGCTCTGTTTACAAGAACCTCGTTTACAGTACAAGTTCAACATCGCAGAAAGTGAAAAATGGATAAAGAAGTTGTGGTATTTACTTACAAAGCAATATCACTCAGCAATGAAATCTGTGTCATCAGGCCCTTAGCAGCACAATGAGTGGATTCAGGTATGATGATTCTAACTGAAATAAGTCACACAGAAAAAGAAACATCATAAGATATCAGTAATACACAGAATGGAACCTTGGCTACACAGGAACTGAATTACAGAACAGAACAGGGTCTCAAATTTAGAAAACTAACTTATGCTTGCTTAAGGGGAAAGGTGAGTTGGGGTGCTGCATAAAACCAGAGATTGAAATGAGCACAGATAAAGTTCCTTAAGCCAAATATGGAATAGACAAGAGCTACTCCTTGCTCAATGAAATGGACTCAACACCGCATATTAAACGCCTAAGAATGTACCTGACTAGTAAGTATCTTAAAACCTATGGATTGCTATGTCTCCAAAAGAGAATCAAGCGTGTGTACAGGGGCATAAACGCAGCAGTGATAGGATTGGAGAGGTTCGGTGAGCAAATGAAGACCCTTTGAAGTCATATTGCATGGTACCCATTACACGGGTCTCAACTCTCCAGGTTTAAGGTATTCTTCCTTCAGCTAAAACATGCATGTGGAACCCAGAGTATGATCAACCATGTGATCGGGAGACGTGTTCAAATATGTCTCAGTTTTCTTCCCCTGGTACTCGGGTGCAACATTCCAGACGCTTTACTAACACTCTCCCGACTTGGAGAGTCAGTCCCTTTAACCTCCTGTTTGGCCCAGTTTGCAATTTCTGCGGAAGATGAACAGGAATAGCGAGAACCAATGAGAGGCTAGCTGGAGGTGTCTGGACGGGCAAATTCAACTCTCATTTCCCACCAGGAAGAGGAATTAACCAAAGGCTCAGCATGCCGGGCCGGAACCAGATTAGGGCCTGAAGCCATCCTGCGGTGTTGCGGCCAGGTCACAAGAAAGCGAGTTGAAGAAAGGAGCTCAGGGGCACTGTAATTCACAAACCTGCAGAGTTATAAATGACAGCTATCGTTCAAAAATAGACTGAAGTAAGGCTGCCAAGAGGACTTGAAAGCGGGGCAGAATTGCAGGAAACCGATTTCAGGAGGTAGACTGGAATTGCATTGAAAGCATAGGAAAAGAGGCAGAACGTCCACAATGATGCACTTGGCCAAAAAGGGCGTATGCGTTTTTTCCTGAATATATTCAGGAAAAAACGCATACGCCCTTTTTGGCCAACCAAGCAAGCTTGCAAAGGAAATCTGCACTACAATGAAGTCTCACTTCCCCCCGGTCAAAAGGGCCATCTGAAAAAAGTGTAAAATCCAGAAAGGCAGGACAGGCCATGGAGAACTGGGAGCCTTGTTATGCTGATGGGCGGGATGTAAATTGCCAAGAACCACTTGGGAGAAGTGTATGGTGTTTCCTGAAACAACTAAAAAACAAAGCAACAGAACCTAGGGCACTTCCACTTATGGTCCTATAGCTTAGGGAAATTAAAATCAAAAAGACACAGCCACCCCAAAGTTTGGAACGGCTCTGTTTACAAGAACCTCGTTTACAGTACAAGTTCAACATCGCAGAAAGTGAAAAATGGATAAAGAAGTTGTGGTATTTACTTACAAAGCAATATCACTCAGCAATGAAATCTGTGTCATCAGGCCCTTAGCAGCACAATGAGTGGATTCAGGTATGATGATTCTAACTGAAATAAGTCACACAGAAAAAGAAACATCATAAGATATCACTAATACACGGAATGTAAACTTGGCTACACAGGAACTGCATTCCAAAACAGAACAGGGTCTCAAATTTAGAAAACCAACTTATGCTTGCTTAAGGGGAAAGGTGAGTTGGGGTGCTGCATAAAACCAGAGATTGAAATGAGCACAGATAAAGTTCCTTAAGCCAAATATGGAATAGACAAGAGCTACTCCTTGCTCAACGAAATGGACTCAAAACCCCATATTAAACGCCTAAGAATGTACCTGACTAGTAAGTATCTTAAAACCTATGGATTGCTATGTCTCCAAAAGAGAATCAAGCGTGTGTACAGGGGCATAAACGCAGCAGTGATAGGATTGGAGAGGTTCGGTGAGCAAATGAAGACCCTTTGAAGTCATATTGCATGGTACCCATTACACGGGTCTCAACTCTCAAGGTTTAAGGTATTCTTCCTTCAGCTAAAACATGCATGTGGAACCCAGAGTATGATCAACCATGTGAACGGGAGACGTGTTCAAATATGTCTCAGTTTTCCTCCCCTGGTACTCGGGTGCAACATTCCAGACGCTTTACTAACACTCTCCCCACTTGGAGAGTCAGTCCCTTTAACCTCCTGTTTGGCCCAGTTTGCAATTTCTGCGGAAGATGAACAGGAATAGCGAGAACCAATGAGAGGCTAGCTGGAGGTGTCTGGACGGGCAAATTCAACTCTCATTTCCCACCAGGAAGAGGAATTAACCAAAGGCTCAGCATGCCGGGCCGGAACCAGATTAGGGCCTGAAGCCATCCTGCGGTGTTGCGGCCAGGTCACAAGAAAGCGAGTTGAAGAAAGGAGCTCAGGGGCACTGTAATTCACAAACCTGCAGAGTTATAAATGACAGCTATCGTCCAAAAATAGACAGAAGTAAGGCTGCCAAGAGGACTTGAAAGCGGGGCAGAATTGCAGGAAACCGATTTCAGGAGGTAGACTGGAATTGCATTGAAAGCATAGGAAAAGAGGCAGAACGTCCACAATGATGCACTTGGCCAAAAAGGGCGTATGCGTTTTTTCCTGAATATATTCAGGAAAAAACGCATACGCCCTTTTTGGCCAACCAAGCAAGCTTGCAAAGGAAATCTGCACTACAATGAAGTCTCACTTCCCCCCGGTCAAAAGGGCCATCTGAAAAAAGGGTAAAATCCAGAAAGGCAGGACAGGCCATGGAGAACTGGGAGCCTTGTTATGCTGATGGGCGGGATGTAAATTGCCAAGAACCACTTGGGAGAAGTGTATGGTGTTTCCTGAAACAACTAAAAAACAAAGCAACAGAACCTAGGGCACTTCCACTTATGGTCCTATAGCTTAGGGAAATTAAAATCAAAAAGACACAGCCACCCCAAAGTTTGGAACGGCTCTGTTTACAAGAACCTCGTTTACAGTACAAGTTCAACATCGCAGAAAGTGAAAAATGGATAAAGAAGTTGTGGTATTTACTTACAAAGCAATATCACTCAGCAATGAAATCTGTGTCATCAGGCCCTTAGCAGCACAATGAGTGGATTCAGGTATGATGATTCTAACTGAAATAAGTCACACAGAAAAAGAAACATCATAAGATATCACTAATACACGGAATGTAAACTTGGCTACACAGGAACTGCATTCCAAAACAGAACAGGGTCTCAAATTTAGAAAACCAACTTATGCTTGCTTAAGGGGAAAGGTGAGTTGGGGTGCTTCATAAAACCAGAGATTGAAATGAGCACAGATAAAGTTCCTTAAGCCAAATATGGAATAGACAAGAGCTACTCCTTGCTCAACGAAATGGACTCAAAACCCCATATTAAACGCCTAAGAATGTACCTGACTAGTAAGTATCTTAAAACCTATGGATTGCTATGTCTCCAAAAGAGAATCAAGCGTGTGTACAGGGGCATAAACGCAGCAGCGATAGGATTGGAGAGGTTCGGTGAGCAAATGAAGACCCTTTGAAGTCATATTGCATGGTACCCATTACACGGGTCTCAACTCTCCAGGTTTAAGGTATTCTTCCTTCAGCTAAAACATGCATGTGGAACCCAGAGTATGATCAACCATGTGAACGGGAGACGTGTTCAAATATGTCTCAGTTTTCCTCCCCTGGTACTCGGGTGCAACATTCCAGACGCTTTACTAACACTCTCCCGACTTGGAGAGTCAGTCCCTTTAACCTCCTGTTTGGCTCAGTTTGCAATTTCTGCGGAAGATGAACAGGAATAGCGAGAACCAATGAGAGGCTAGCTGGAGGTGTCTGGACGGGCAAATTCAACTCTCATTTCCCACCAGGAAGAGGAATTAACCAAAGGCTCAGCGTGCCGGGCCGGAACCAGATTAGGGCCTGAAGCCATCCTGCGGTGTTGCGGCCAGGTCACAAGAAAGCGAGTTGAAGAAAGGAGCTCAGGGGCACTGTAATTCACAAACCTGCAGAGTTATAAATGACAGCTATCGTCCAAAAATAGACTGAAGTAAGGCTGCCAAGAGGACTTGAAAACGGGGCAGAATTGCAGGAAACCGATTTCAGGAGGTAGACTGGAATTGCATTGAAAGCATAGGAAAAGAGGCAGAACGTCCACAATGATGCACTTGGCCAAAAAGGGCGTATGCGTTTTTTCCTGAATATATTCAGGAAAAAACGCATACGCCCTTTTTGGCCAACCAAGCAAGCTTGCAAAGGAAATCTGCACTACAATGAAGTCTCACTTCCCCCCGGTCAAAAGGGCCATCTGAAAAAAGTGTAAAATCCAGAAAGGCAGGACAGGCCATGGAGAACTGGGAGCCTTGTTATGCTGATGGGCGGGATGTAAATTGCCAAGAACCACTTGGGAGAAGTGTATGGTGTTTCCTGAAACAACTAAAAAACAAAGCAACAGAACCTAGGGCACTTCCACTTATGGTCCTATAGCTTAGGGAAATTAAAATCAAAAAGACACAGCCACCCCAAAGTTTGGAACGGCTCTGTTTACAAGAACCTCGTTTACAGTACAAGTTCAACATCACAGAAAGTGAAAAATGGATAAAGAAGTTGTGGTATTTACTTACAAAGCAATATCACTCAGCAATGAAATCTGTGTCATCAGGCCCTTAGCAGCACAATGAGTGGATTCAGGTATGATGATTCTAACTGAAATAAGTCACACAGAAAAAGAAACATCATAAGATATCACTAATACACGGAATGTAAACTTGGCTACACAGGAACTGCATTCCAAAACAGAACAGGGTCTCAAATTTAGAAAACCAACTTATGCTTGCTTAAGGGGAAAGGTGAGTTGGGGTGCTGCATAAAACCAGAGATTGAAATGAGCACAGATAAAGTTCCTTAAGCCAAATATGGAATAGACAAGAGCTACTCCTTGCTCAACGAAATGGACTCAAAACCCCATATTAAACGCCTAAGAATGTACCTGACTAGTAAGTATCTTAAAACCTATGGATTGCTATGTCTCCAAAAGAGAATCAAGCGTGTGTACAGGGGCATAAACGCAGCAGTGATAGGATTGGAGAGGTTCGGTGAGCAAATGAAGACCCTTTGAAGTCATATTGCATGGTACCCATTACACGGGTCTCAACTCTCCAGGTTTAAGGTATTCTTCCTTCAGCTAAAACATGCATGTGGAACCCAGAGTATGATCAACCATGTGAACGGGAGACGTGTTCAAATATGTCTCAGTTTTCCTCCCCTGGTACTCGGGTGCAACATTCCAGACGCTTTACTAACACTCTCCCGACTTGGAGAGTCAGTCCCTTTAACCTCCTGTTTGGCCCAGTTTGCAATTTCTGCGGAAGATGAACAGGAATAGCGAGAACCAATGAGAGGCTAGCTGGAGGTGTCTGGACGGGCAAATTCAACTCTCATTTCCCACCAGGAAGAGGAATTAACCAAAGGCTCAGCATGCCGGGCCGGAACCAGATTAGGGCCTGAAGCCATCCTGCGGTGTTGCGGCCAGCTCAAAAGAAAGCGAGTTGAAGAAAGGAGCTCAGGGGCACTGTAATTCACAAACCTGCAGAGTTATAAATGACAGCTATCGTCCAAAAATAGACTGAAGTAAGGCTGCCAAGAGGACTTGAAAGCGGGGCAGAATTGCAGGAAACCGATTTCAGGAGGTAGACTGGAATTGCATTGAAAGCATAGGAAAAGAGGCAGAACGTCCACAATGATGCACTTGGCCAAAAAGGGCGTATGCGTTTTTTCCTGAATATATTCAGGAAAAAACGCATACGCCCTTTTTGGCCAACCAAGCAAGCTTGCAAAGGAAATCTGCACTACAATGAAGTCTCACTTCCCCCCGGTCAAAAGGGCCATCTGAAAAAAGTGTAAAATCCAGAAAGGCAGGACAGGCCATGGAGAACTGGGAGCCTTGTTATGCTGATGGGCGGGATGTAAATTGCCAAGAACCACTTGGGAGAAGTGTATGGTGTTTCCTGAAACAACTAAAAAACAAAGCAACAGAACCTAGGGCACTTCCACTTATGGTCCTATAGCTTAGGGAAATTAAAATCAAAAAGACACAGCCACCCCAAAGTTTGGAACGGCTCTGTTTACAAGAACCTTGTTTACAGTACAAGTTCAACATCGCAGAAAGTGAAAAATGGATAAAGAAGTTGTGGTATTTACTTACAAAGCAATATCACTCAGCAATGAAATCTGTGTCATCAGGGCCTTAGCAGCACAATGAGTGGATTCAGGTATGATGATTCTAACTGAAATAAGTCACACAGAAAAAGAAACATCATAAGATATCACTAATACACGGAATGTAAACTTGGCTACACAGGAACTGCATTCCAAAACAGAACAGGGTCTCAAATTTAGAAAACCAACTTATGCTTGCTTAAGGGGAAAGGTGAGTTGGGGTGCTGCATAAAACCAGAGATTGAAATGAGCACAGATAAAGTTCCTTAAGCCAAATATGGAATAGACAAGAGCTACTCCTTGCTCAACGAAATGGACTCAACACCCCATATTAAACGCCTAAGAATGTACCTGACTAGTAAGTATCTTAAAACCTATGGATTGCTATGTCTCCGAAAGAGAATCAAGCGTGTGTACAGGGGCATAAACGCAGCAGTGATAGGATTGGAGAGGTTCGGTGAGCAAATGAAGACCCTTTGAAGTCATATTGCATGGTACCCATTCCACGGGTCTCAACTCTCCAGGTTTAAGGTATTCTTCCTTCAGCTAAAACATGCATGTGGAACCCAGAGTATGATCAACCATGTGAACGGGAGACGTGTTCAAATATGTCTCAGTTTTCTTCCCCTGGTACTCGGGTGCAACATTCCAGACGCTTTACTAACACTCTCCTCACTTGGAGAGTCAGTCCCTTTAACCTCCTGTTTGGCCCAGTTTGCAATTTCTGCGGAAGATGAACAGGAATAGCGAGAACCAATGAGAGGCTAGCTGGAGGTGTCTGGACGGGCAAATTCAACTCTCATTTCCCACCAGGAAGAGGAATTAACCAAAGGCTCAGCATGCCGGGCCGGAACCAGATTAGGGCCTGAAGCCATCCTGCGGTGTTGCGGCCAGGTCACAAGAAAGCGAGTTGAAGAAAGGAGCTCTAGGGCACTGTAATTCACAAACCTGCAGAGTTATAAATGACAGCTATCGTCCAAAAATAGACTGAAGTAAGGCTGCCAAGAGGACTTGAAAGTGGGGCAGAATTGCAGGAAACCGATTTCAGGAGGTAGACTGGAATTGCATTGAAAGCATAGGAAAAGAGGCAGAACGTCCACAATGATGCACTTGGCCAAAAAGGGCGTATGCGTTTTTTCCTGAATATATTCAGGAAAAAACGCATACGCCCTTTTTGGCCAACCAAGCAAGCTTGCAAAGGAAATCTGCACTACAATGAAGTCTCACTTCCCCCCGGTCAAAAGGGCCATCTGAAAAAAGGGTAAAATCCAGAAAGGCAGAACAGGCCATGGAGAACTGGGAGCCTTGTTATGCTGATGGGCGGGATGTAAATTGCCAAGAACCACTTGGGAGAAGTGTATGGTGTTTCCTGAAACAACTAAAAAACAAAGCAACAGAACCTAGGGCACTTCCACTTACGGTCCTATAGCTTAGGGAAATTAAAATCAAAAAGACACAGCCACCCCAAAGTTTGGAACGGCTCTGTTTACAAGAACCTCGTTTACAGTACAAGTTCAACATCGCAGAAAGTGAAAAATGGATAAAGAAGTTGTGGTATTTACTTACAAAGCAATATCACTCAGCAATGAAATCTGTGTCATCAGGCCCTTAGCAGCACAATGAGTGGATTCAGGTATGATGATTCTAATTGAAATAAGTCACACAGAAAAAGAAACATCATAAGATATCAGTAATACACAGAATGGAACCTTGGCTACACAGGAACTGCATTCCAAAACAGAACAGGGTCTCAAATTTAGAAAACCAACTTATGCTTGCTTAAGGGGAAAGGTGAGTTGGGGTGCTGCATAAAACCAGAGATTGAAATGAGCACAGATAAAGTTCCTTAAGCCAAATATGGAATAGACAAGAGCTACTCCTTGCTCAACGAAATGGACTCAAAACCCCATATTAAACGCCTAAGAATGTACCTGACTAGTAAGTATCTTAAAACCTATGGATTGCTATGTCTCCGAAAGAGAATCAAGCGTGTGTACAGGGGCATAAACGCAGCAGTGATAGGATTGGAGAGGTTCGGTGAGCAAATGAAGACCCTTTGAAGTCATATTGCATGGTACCCATTCCACGGGTCTCAACTCTCCAGGTTTAAGGTATTCTTCCTTCAGCTAAAACATGCATGTGGAACCCAGAGTATGATCAACCATGTGAACGGGAGACGTGTTCAAATATGTCTCAGTTTTCTTCCCCTGGTACTCGGGTGCAACATTCCAGACGCTTTACTAACACTCTCCCGACTTGGAGAGTCAGTCCCTTTAACCTCCTGTTTGGCCCAGTTTGCAATTTCTGCGGAAGATGAACAGGAATAGCGAGAACCAATGAGAGGCTAGCTGGAGGTGTCTGGACGGGCAAATTCAACTCTCATTTCCCACCAGGAAGAGGAATTAACCAAAGGCTCAGCATGCCGGGCCGGAACCAGATTAGGGCCTGAAGCCATCCTGCGGTGTTGCGGCCAGGTCACAAGAAAGCGAGTTGAAGAAAGGAGCTCAGGGGCACTGTAATTCACAAACCTGCAGAGTTATAAATGACAGCTATCGTCCAAAAATAGACTGAAGTAAGGCTGCCAAGAGGACTTGAAAGCGGGGCAGAATTGCAGGAAACCGATTTCAGGAGGTAGACTGGAATTGCATTGAAAGCATAGGAAAAGAGGCAGAACGTCCACAATGATGCACTTGGCCAAAAAGGGCGTATGCGTTTTTTCCTGAATATATTCAGGAAAAAACGCATACGCCCTTTTTGGCCAACCAAGCAAGCTTGCAAAGGAAATCTGCACTACAATGAAGTCTCACTTCCCCCCGGTCAAAAGGGCCATCTGAAAAAAGTGTAAAATCCAGAAAGGCAGGACAGGCCATGGAGAACTGGGAGCCTTGTTATGCTGATGGGCGGGATGTAAATTGCCAAGAACCACTTGGGAGAAGTGTATGGTGTTTCCTGAAACAACTAAAAAACAAAGCAACAGAACCTAGGGCACTTCCACTTATGGTCCTATAGCTTAGGGAAATTAAAATGAAAAAGACACAGCCACCCCAAAGTTTGGAACGGCTCTGTTTACAAGAACCTCGTTTACAGTACAAGTTCAACATCGCAGAAAGTGAAAAATGGATAAAGAAGTTGTGGTATTTACTTACAAAGCAATATCACTCAGCAATGAAATCTGTGTCATCAGGCCCTTAGCAGCACAATGAGTGGATTCAGGTATGATGATTCTAACTGAAATAAGTCATACAGAAAAAGAAACATCATAAGATATCACTAATACACGGAATGTAAACTTGGCTACACAGGAACTGCATTCCAAAACAGAACAGGGTCTCAAATTTAGAAAACCAACTTATGCTTGCTTAAGGGGAAAGGTGAGTTGGGGTGCTGCATAAAACCAGAGATTGAAATGAGCACAGATAAAGTTCCTTAAGCCAAATATGGAATAGACAAGAGCTACTCCTTGCTCAACGAAATGGACTCAAAACCCCATATTAAACGCCTAAGAATGTACCTGACTAGTAAGTATCTTAAAACCTATGGATTGCTATGTCTCCAAAAGAGAATCAAGCGTGTGTACAGGGGCATAAACGCAGCAGTGATAGGATTGGAGAGGTTCGGTGAGCAAATGAAGACCCTTTGAAGTCATATTGCATGGTACCCATTACACGGGTCTCAACTCTCCAGGTTTAAGGTATTCTTCCTTCAGCTAAAACATGCATGTGGAACCCAGAGTATGATCAACCATGTGAACGGGAGACGTGTTCAAATATGTCTCAGTTTTCTTCCCCTGGTACTCGGGTGCAACATTCCAGACGCTTTACTAACACTCTCCCCACTTGGAGAGTCAGTCCCTTTAACCTCCTGTTTGGCCCAGTTTGCAATTTCTGCGGAAGATGAACAGGAATAGCGAGAACCAATGAGAGGCTACCTGGAGGTGTCTGGACGGGCAAATTCAACTCTCATTTCCCACCAGGAAGAGGAATTAACCAAAGGCTCAGCATGCCGGGCCGGAACCAGATTAGGGCCTGAAGCCATCCTGCGGTGTTGCGGCCAGGTCACAAGAAAGCGAGTTGAAGAAAGGAGCTCAGGGGCACTGTAATTCACAAACCTGCAGAGTTATAAATGACAGCTATCGTCCAAAAATAGACTGAAGTAAGGCTGCCAAGAGGACTTGAAAGCGGGGCAGAATTGCAGGAAACCGATTTCAGGAGGTAGACTGGAATTGCATTGAAAGCATAGGAAAAGAGGCAGAACGTCCACAATGATGCACTTGGCCAAAAAGGGCGTATGCGTTTTTTCCTGAATATATTCAGGAAAAAACGCATACGCACTTTTTGGCCAACCAAGCAAACTTGCAAAGGAAATCTGCACTACAATGAAGTCTCACTTCCCCCCGGTCAAAAGGGCCATCTGAAAAAAGGGTAAAATCCAGAAAGGCAGAACAGGCCATGGAGAACTGGGAGCCTTGTTATGCTGATGGGCGGGATGTAAATTGCCAAGAACCACTTGGGAGAAGTGTATGGTGTTTCCTGAAACAACTAAAAAACAAAGCAACAGAACCTAGGGCACTTCCACTTATGGTCCTATAGCTTAGGGAAATTAAAATGAAAAAGACACAGCCACCCCAAAGTTTGGAACGGCTCTGTTTACAAGAACCTCGTTTACAGTACAAGTTCAACATCGCAGAAAGTGAAAAATGGATAAAGAAGTTGTGGTATTTACTTACAAAGCAATATCACTCAGCAATGAAATCTGTGTCATCAGGCCCTTAGCAGCACAATGAGTGGATTCAGGTATGATGATTCTAACTGAAATAAGTCATACAGAAAAAGAAACATCATAAGATATCACTAATACACGGAATGTAAACTTGGCTACACAGGAACTGCATTCCAAAACAGAACAGGGTCTCAAATTTAGAAAACCAACTTATGCTTGCTTAAGGGGAAAGGTGAGTTGGGGTGCTGCATAAAACCAGAGATTGAAATGAGCACAGATAAAGTTCCTTAAGCCAAATATGGAATAGACAAGAGCTACTCCTTGCTCAACGAAATGGACTCAAAACCCCATATTAAACGCCTAAGAATGTACCTGACTAGTAAGTATCTTAAAACCTATGGATTGCTATGTCTCCAAAAGAGAATCAAGCGTGTGTACAGGGGCATAAACGCAGCAGTGATAGGATTGGAGAGGTTCGGTGAGCAAATGAAGACCCTTTGAAGTCATATTGCATGGTACCCATTACACGGGTCTCAACTCTCCAGGTTTAAGGTATTCTTCCTTCAGCTAAAACATGCATGTGGAACCCAGAGTATGATCAACCATGTGAACGGGAGACGTGTTCAAATATGTCTCAGTTTTCCTCCCCTGGTACTCGGGTGCAACATTCCAGACGCTTTACTAACACTCTCCCGACTTGGAGAGTCAGTCCCTTTAACCTCCTGTTTGGCCCAGTTTGCAATTTCTGCGGAAGATGAACAGGAATAGCGAGAACCAATGAGAGGCTAGCTGGAGGTGTCTGGACGGGCAAATTCAACTCTCATTTTCCAGCAGGAAGAGGAATTAACCAAAGGCGCAGCATGCCGGGCCGGAACCAGATTAGGGCCTGAAGCCATCCTGCGGTGTTGCGGCCAGGTCACAAGAAAGCGAGTTGAAGAAAGGAGCTCAGGGGCACTGTAATTCACAAACCTGCAGAGTTATAAATGACAGCTATCGTCCAAAAATAGACTGAAGTAAGGCTGCCAAGAGGACTTGAAAGCGGGGCAGAATTGCAGGAAACCGATTTCAGGAGGTAGACTGGAATTGCATTGAAAGCATAGGAAAAGAGGCAGAACGTCCACAATGATGCACTTGGCCAAAAAGGGCGTATGCGTTTTTTCCTGAATATATTCAGGAAAAAACGCATACGCCCTTTTTGGCCAACCAAGCAAACTTGCAAAGGAAATCTGCACTACAATGAAGTCTCACTTCTCCCCGGTCAAAAGGGCCATCTGAAAAAAGTGTAAAATCCAGAAAGGCAGGACAGGCCATGGAGAACTGGGAGCCTTGTTATGCTGATGGTCGGGATGTAAATTGCCAACAGACACTCAGGAGAAGTGTATGGTGTTTCCTGAAACATCTAAAAAACAAAGCAACAGAGCCTAGGGCACTTCCACTTATGGTCCTATAGCTTAGGGAATTTAAAATCAAAAAGACACAGCCACCCCAAAGTTTGGAACGGCTCTGTTTACAAGAACCTCGTTTACAGTACAAGTTCAACATCGCAGAAAGTGAAAAATGGATAAAGAAGTTGTGGTATTTACTTACAAAGCAATATCACTCAGCAATGAAATCTGTGTCATCAGGCCCTTAGCAGCACAATGAGTGGATTCAGGTATGATGATTCTAACTGAAATAAGTCACACAGAAAAAGAAACATCATATGATATCAGTAATACACGGAATGTAAACTTGGCTACACAGGAACTGAATTACAGAACAGAACAGGGTCTCAAATTTAGAAAACCAACTTATGCTTGCTTAAGGGTAAAGGTGAGTTGGCGTGCTACATAAAACCAGAGATTGAAATGAGCACAGATAAAGTTCCTTAAGCCAAATATGGAATAGACAAGAGCTACTCCTTGCTCAACGAAATGGACTCAACACCGCATATTAAACGCCTAAGAATGTACCTGACTAGTAAGTATCTTAAAACCTATGGATTGCTATGTCTCTGAAAGAGAATCAAGCATGTGTACAGGGGCATAAACGCAGCAGTGATAGGATTGGAGAGGTTCAGTGAGCAAATGAAGACCCTTTGAAGTCATATTGCATGGTACCCATTCCACGGGTTTCAACTACCCAGATTTTAGGTATTCTTCCTTCAGCTAAAACATGCATGTGGAACCCAGAGTATGATCAACCGTGTGATCGGGAGACGTGTTCAAATATGTCTCAGTTTTCCTCCCCTGGTACTCGGGTGCAACATTCCAGACGCTTTACTAACACTCTCCCGACTTGGAGAGTCAGCGCCTTTAACCTCCTGTTTGGCCCAGTTTGCAATTTCTGCGGAAGATGAACAGGAATAGCGAGAACCAATGAGAGGCTAGCTGGAGGTGTCTGGACGGGCAAATTTAACTCTCATTTCCCACCAGGAAGAGGAATTAACCAAAGGCTCAGCGTGCCGTACCGGAACCAGATTAGGGCCTGAAGCCATCCTGCGGTGTTGCGGCCAGCTGAAAAGAAAGCGAGTTGAAGAAAGGAGCTCAGGGGCACTGTAATTCAGAAACCTGCAGAGTTATAAATGACAGCTATCGTCCAAAAATACACTGAAGTAAGGCTGCCAAGAGGACTTGAAAGCGGGGCAGAATTGCAGGAAACCGATTTCAGGAGGTAGACTGGAATTGCATTGAAAGCATAGGAAAAGAGGCAGAACGTCCACAATGATGCACTTGGCCAAAAAGGGCGTATGCGTTTTTTCCTGAATATATTCAGGAAAAAACGCATACGCCCTTTTTGGCCAACCAAGCAAGCTTGCAAAGGAAATCTGCACTACAATGAAGTCTCACTTCCCCCCGGTCAAAAGGGCCATCTGAAAAAAGTGTAAAATCCAGAAAGGCAGGACAGGCCATGGAGAACTGGGAGCCTTGTTATGCTGATGGGCGGGATGTAAATTGCCAACAACCACTCGGGAGAAGTGTATGGTGTTTCCTGAAACATCTAAAAAACAAAGCAACAGAACCTAGGGCACTTCCACTTATGGTCCTATAGCTTAGGGAAATTAAAATCAAAAAGATACAGCCACCCCAAAGTTTGGATTGGCTCTGTTTACAAGAACCTCGTTTACAGTACAAGTTCAACATCGCAGAAAGTGAAAAATGGATAAAGAAGTTGTGGTATTTACTTACAAAGCAATATCACTCAGCAATGAAATCTGTGTCATCAGGCCCTTAGCAGCACAATGAGTGGATTCAGGTATGATGATTATAACTGAAATAAGTCACACAGAAAAAGAAACATCATAACATATCAGTAATACATGGAATGTAAACTTGGCTACACAGGAACTGAATTACAGAACAGAACAGGGTCTCAAATTTAGAAAACCAACTTATGCTTGCTTAAGGGGAAAGGTGAGTTGGGGTGCTGCATAAAACCAGAGATTGAAATGAGCACAGATAAAGTTCCTTAAGCCAAATATGGAATAGACAAGAGCTACTCCTTGCTCAACGAAATGGACTCAACACCGCATATTAAACGCCTAAGAATGTACCTGACTAGTAAGTATCTTAAAACCTATGGATTGCTATGTCTCCGAAAGAGAATCAAGCATGTGTACAGGGGCATAAACGCAGCAGTGATAGGATTGGAGAGGTTCGGTGAGCATATGAAGACCCTTTGAAGTCATATTGCATGGTACCCATTACACGGGTCTCAACTCTCCAGGTTTAAGGTATTCTTCCTTCAGCTAAAACATGCATGTGGAACCCAGAGTATGATCAACCATGTGAACGGGAGACGTGTTCAAATATGTCTCAGTTTTCCTCCCCTGGTACTCGGGTGCAACATTCCAGACGCTTTACTAACACTCTCCCCACTTGGAGAGTCAGTCCCTTTAACCTCCTGTTTGGCCCAGTTTGCAATTTCTGCGGAAGATGAACAGGAATAGCGAGAACCAATGAGAGGCTAGCTGGAGGTGTCTGGACGGGCAAATTTAACTCTCATTTCCCACCAGGAAGAGGAATTAACCAAAGGCTCAGCATGCCGGGCCGGAACCAGATTAGGGCCTGAAGCCATCCTGCGGTGTTGCGGCCAGCTCAAAAGAAAGCGAGTTGAAGAAAGGAGCTCAGGGGCACTGTAATTCACAAACCTGCAGAGTTATAAATGACAGCTATCGTCCAAAAATAGACTGAAGTAAGGCTGCCAAGAGGACTTGAAAGCGGGGCAGAATTGCAGGAATCCGATTTCAGGAGGTAGACTGGAATTGCATTGAAAGCATAGGAAAAGAGGCAAAACGTCCACAATGATGCACTTGGCCAAAAAGGGCATATGCGTTTTTTCCTGAATATACTCAGGAAAAAACGCATACGCACTTTTTGGCCAACCAAGCAAGCTTGCAAAGGAAACCTGCACTACAATGAAGTCTCACTTCCCCCCGGTCAAAAGGGCCATCTGAATAAAGTGTAAAATCCAGAAAGGCAGGACAGGCCATGGAGAACTGGGAGCCTTGTTATGCTGATGGGCGGGATGTAAATTGCCAACAACCACTCCGGAGAAGTGTATGGTGTTTCCTGAAACATCTAAAATACAAAGCAACAGACCCTAGGGCACTTCCACTTATGGTCCTATAGCTTAGGGAATTTAAAATCAAAAAGACACAGCCACCCCAAAGTTTCGAACGGCTCTGTTTACAAGAACCTCGTTTACAGTACAAGTTCAACATCGCAGAAATTGAAAAATGGATAAAGAAGTTGTGGTATTTACTTACAAAGCAATATCACTCAGCAATGAAATCTGTGTCATCAGGCCCTTAGCAGCACAATGAGTGGATTCAGGTATGATGATTCTAACTGAAATAAGTCACACAGAAAAAGAAACATCATAAGATATCAGTAATACACGGAATGGAAACTTGGCTACACAGGAACTGAATTGCAGAACAGAACAGGGTCTCAAATTTAGAAAACCAACTTATGCTTGCTTAAGGGGAAAGGTGAGTTGGGGTGCTGCATAAAACCAGAGATTGAAATGAGCACAGATAAAGTTCCTTAAGCCAAATATGGAATAGGCAAGAGCTACTCCTTGCTCAACGAAATGGACTCAACACCGCATATTAAACGCCTAAGAATGTACCTGACTAGTAAGTATCTTAAAACCTATGGATTGCTATGTCTCCGAAAGAGAATCAAGCATGTGTACAGGGGCATAAACGCAGCAGTGATAGGATTGGAGAGGTTCGGTGAGCAAATGAAGACCCTTTGAAGTCATATTGCATGGTACCCATTCCACGGGTTTCAACTACCCAGGTTTAAGGTATTCTTCCTTCAGCTAAAACACGCATGTGGAACCTAGAGTATGATCAACCATGTGATCGGGAGACGTGTTCAAATATGTCTCAGTTTTCGTACCCTGGTACTCGGGTGCAACATTCCAGATGCTTTACTAACACTCTCCCCACTTGGAGAGTCAGTCCCTTTAACCTCCTGTTTGGCCCAGTTTGCAATTTCTGCGGAAGATGAACAGGAATAGCGAGAACCAATGAGAGACTAGCTGGAGGTGTCTGGACGGGCAAATTTAACTCTCATTTCCCACCAGGAAGAGGAATTAACCAAAGGCTCAGCGTGCCGTGCCGGAACCAGATTAGGGTCTGAAGCCATCCTGCGGTGTTGCGGCCAGCTCACAAGAAAGCGAGTTGAAGAAAGGAGCTCAGGGGCACTGTAATTCACAAACCTGCAGAGTTATAAATGACAGCTATCGTCCAAAAATAGACTGAAGTAAGGCTGCCAAGAGGACTTGAAAGCGGGGCAGAATTGCAGGAAACCGATTTCAGGAGGTAGACTGGAATTGCATTGAAAGCATAGGAAAAGAGGCAGAACGTCCACAATGATGCACTTGGCCAAAAAGGGCGTATGCGTTTTTTCCTGAATATATTCAGGAAAAAACGCATACGCACTTTTTGGCCAACCAAGCAAGCTTGCAAAGGAAATCTGCACTACAATGAAGTCTCACTTCCCCCCGGTCAAAAGGGCCATCTGAAAAAAGTGTAAAATCCAGAAAGGCAGGACAGGCCATGGAGAACTGGGAGCCTTGTTATGCTGATGGGTGGGATGTAAATTGCCAACAACCACTTGGGAGAAGTGTATGGTGTTTCCTGAAACATCTAAAAAACAAAGCAACAGAACCTAGGGCACTTCCACTTATGGTCCTATAGCTTAGGGAAATTAAAATCAAAAAGACACAGCCACCCCAAAGATTCGAACGGCTCTGTTTACAAGAACCTCGTTTACAGTACAAGTTCAACATCGCAGAAAGTGAAAAATGGATAAAGAAGTTGTGGTATTTACTTACAAAGCAATATCACTCAGCAATGAAATCTGTGTCATCAGGCCCTTAGCAGCACAATGAGTGGATTCAGGTATGATGATTCTAACTGAAATAAGTCATACAGAAAAAGAAACATCATAAGATATCAGTAATACACGGAATGTAAACTTGGCTACACAGGAACTGAATTACAGAACAGAACAGGGTCTCAAATTTAGAAAACCAACTTATGCTTGCTTAAGGGGAAAGGTGAGTTGGGGTGCTGCATAAAACCAGAGATTGAAATGAGCACAGATAAAGTTCCTTAAGCCAAATATGGAATAGACAAGAGCTACTCCTTGCTCAACGAAATGGACTCAACACCGCATATTAAACGCCTAAGAATGTACCTGACTAGTAAGTATCTTAAAACCTATGGATTGCTATGTCTCCGAAAGAGAATCAAGCATGTGTACAGGGGCATAAACGCAGCAGTGATAGGATTGGAGAGGTTCGGTGAGCAAATGAAGACCCTTTGAAGTCATATTGCATGGTACCCATTCCACGGGTTTCAACTCTCCAGGTTTAAGGTATTCTTCCTTCAGCTAAAACATGCATGTGGAACCTAGAGTATGATCAACCATGTGATCGGGAGACGTGTTCAAATATGTCTCAGTTTTCGTACCCTGGTACTCGGGTGCAACATTCCAGACGCTTTACTAACACTCTCCCCACTTGGAGAGTCAGTCCCTTTAACCTCCTGTTTGGCCCAGTTTTCAATTTCTGTGGAAGATGAACAGGAATAGCGAGAACCAATGAGAGACTAGCTGGAGGTGTCTGGATGGGCAAATTTAACTCTCATTTCCCACCAGGAAGAGGAATTAACCAAAGGCTCAGCGTGCCGTGCCACAACCAGATTAGGGCCTGAAGACATCCTGCGGTGTTGCGGCCAGGTCACAAGAAAGCGAGTTGAAGAAAGGAGCTCAGGAGCACTGTAATTCACAAACCTGCAGAGTTATAAATGACAGCTATCGTCCAAAAATATACTGAAGTAAGGCTGCCAAGAGGACTTGAAAGCGGGGCAGAATTGCAGGAAACCGATTTCAGGAGGTAGACTGGAATTGCATTGAAAGCATAGGAAAAGAGGCAGAACGTCCACAATGATGCACTTGGCCAAAAAGGGCGTATGCGTTTTTTCCTGAATATATTCAGGAAAAAACGCATACGCCCTTTTTGGCCAACCAAGCAAGCTTGCAAAGGAAATCTGCACTACAATGAAGTCTCACTTCCCCCCGGTCAAAAGGGCCATCTGAAAAAAGTGTAAAATCCAGAAAGGCAGGACAGGCCATGGAGAACTGGGAGCCTTGTTATGCTGATGGGCGGGATGTAAATTACCAACAGACACTCAGGAGAAGTGTATGGTGTTTCCTGAAACATCTAAAAAACAAAGCAACAGAGCCTAGGGCACTGCCACTTATGGTCCTATAGCTTAGGGAAATTAAAATCAAAAAGACACAGCCACCCCAAAGTTTGGGACGCCTCTGTTTACAAGAACCTCGTTTACAGTACAAGTTCAACATCGCAGAAAGTGAAAAATGGATAAAGAAGTTGTGGTATTTACTTACAAAGCAATATCACTCAGCAATGAAATCTGTGTCATCAGGCCCTTAGCAGCACAATGAGTGGATTCAGGTATGATGATTCTAACTGAAATAAGTCACACAGAAAAAGAAACATCATAAGATATCAGTAATACACGGAATGTAAACTTGGCTACACAGGAACTGAATTACAGAACAGAACAAGGTCTCAAATTTAGAAAACCAACTTATGCTTGCTTAAGGGGAAAGGTGAGTTGGGGTGCTGCATAAAACCAGAGATTGAAATGAGCACAGATAAAGTTCCTTAAGCCAAATATGGAATAGACAAGAGCTACTCCTTGCTCAACGAAATGGACTCAACACCCCATATTAAACGCCTAAGAATGTACCTGACTAGTAAGTATCTTAAAACCTATGGATTGCTATGTCTCCGAAAGAGAATCAAGCATGTGTACAGGGGCATAAACGCAGCAGTGATAGGATTGGAGAGGTTCGGTGAGCAAATGAAGACCCTTTGAAGTCATATTGCATGGTACCCATTCCACGGGTTTCAACTACCCATGTTTTAGGTATTCTTCCTTCAGCTAAAACATGCATGTGGAACCCAAGTATGATCAACCATGTGAATGGGAGATGTGTTCAAATATGTCTCAGTTTTCCTCCCCTGGTACTCGGGTGCAACATTCCAGATGCTTTACTAACACTCTCCCCACTTGGAAAGTCAGCGCCTTTAACCTCCTGTTTGGCCGAGTTTGCAATTTCTGCGGAAGATGAACAGGAATAGCGAGAACCAATGAGAGGCTAGCTGGAGGTGTCTGGACGGGCAAATTTAACTCTCATTTCCCACCAGGAAGAGGAAATAACCAAAGGCTCAGTGTGCCGTGCCGGAACCAGATTAGGGCCTGAAGCCATCCTGCGGTGTTGCGGCCAGCTCAAAAGAAAGCGAGTTGAAGAAAGGAGCTCAGGGGCACTGTAATTCACAAACCTGCAGAGTTATAAATGACAGCTATCGTCCAAAAATAGACTTAAGTAAGGCTGCCAAGAGGACTTGAAAGCGGGGCAGAATTGCAGGAAACCGATTTCAGGAGGTAGACTGGAATTGCATTGAAAGCATAGGAAAAGAGGCAGAACGTCCACAATGATGCACTTGGTCAAAAAGGGCGTATGCGTTTTTTCCTGAATATATTCAGGAAAAAACGCATACGCCCTTTTTGGCCAACCAAGCAAGCTTGCAAAGGAAATCTGCACTACAATGAAGTCTCACTTCCCCCCGGTCAAAAGGGCCATCTGAAAAAAGTGTAAAATCCAGAAAGGCAGGACAGGCCATGGAGAACTGGGAGCCTTGTTATGCTGAAGGGCGGGATGTAAATTGCCAACAAACACTCGGGAGAAGTGTATGGTGTTTCCTGAAACATCTAAAAAACAAAGCAACAGAGCCTAGGGCACTTCCACTTATGGTCCTATAGCTTAGGGAATTTAAAATCAAAAAGACACAGCCACCCCAAAGTTTGGGACGCCTCTGTTTCAAAGAACCTCGTTTACCGTACAAGTTCAATATCACAGAAAGTGAAAAATGGATAAAGAACTTGTGGTACTTACGTACAATGCAGTATCACTCAGCAATGAAACCTATGTCATCAGGCCCGTAGCAGCATAATGAGTGGATTCAGGTACGATGATTCTAACTGAAATAAGTCACACAGCAAAAGAAACATCATAACATATCAGTAATACACGGAATGTAAAGTTGGCTACACAGGAACTGAATTACAGAACAGAACAGGGTCTCAAATTTAGAAAACCAACTTATGCTTGCTTAAGGCGAAAGGTGAGTTGGGGTGCTGCATAAAACCAGAGATAGAAATGAGCACAGATAAAGTTCCTTAAGCCAAATATGGAATAGACAAGAGCTACTCCTTGCTCAACGAAATGGACTCAACACCGCATATTAAACGCCTAAGAATGTACCTGACTAGTAAGTATCTTAAAACCTATGGATTGCTATGTCTCCAAAAGAGAATCAAGCGTGTGTACAGGGGCATAAACGCAGCAGTGATAGGATTGGAGAGGTTCGGTGAGCAAATGAAGACCCTTTGAAGTCAAATTGCATTGTACCCATTCCATGGTTTTCAACTACCCAGGTTTTAGGTATTCTTCCTTCAGCTAAAACATGCATGTGGAACCCAGAGTATGATCAACCATGTGATCGGGAGACGTGTTCAAATATGTCTCAGTTTTCCTCCCCTGGTACTCGGGTGCAACATTCCAGACGCTTTACTAACACTCTCCCGACTTGGAGAGTCAGTCCCTTTAACCTCCTATTTGGCCCAGTTTGCAATTTCTGTGGAAGATGAACAGGAATAGCGAGAACCAATGAGAGACTAGCTGGAGGTGTCTGGATGGGCAAATTTAACTCTCATTTCCCACCAGGAAGAGGAATTAACCAAAGGCTCAGCGTGCCGTGCCAGAACCAGATTAGGGCCTGAAGACATCCTGCGGTGTTGCGGCCAGGTCACAAGAAAGCGAGTTGAAGAAAGGAGCTCAGGGGCACTGTAATTCACAAACCTGCAGAGTTATAAATGACAGCTATCGTCCAAAAATATACTGAAATAAGGCTGCCAAGAGGACATGAAAGCGGGGCAGAATTACAGGAAACCGATTTCAGGAGGTAGACTGGAATTGCATTGAAAGCATAGGAAAAGAGGCAGAACGTCCACAATGATGCACTTGGCCAAAAAGGGCGTATGCGTTTTTTCCTGAATATATTCAGGAAAAAACGCATACGCCCTTTTTGGCCAACCAAGCAAGCTTGCAAAGGAAATCTGCACTACAATGAAGTCTCACGTCCCCCCGGTCAAAAGGGCCATCTGAAAAAAGTGTAAAATCCAGAAAGGCAGGACAGGCCATGGAGAACTGGGAGCCTTGTTATGCTGATGGGCGGGATGTAAATTGCCAACAGACACTCGGGAGAAGTGTATGGTGTTTCCTGAAACATCTAAAAAACAAAGCAACAGAACCTAGGGCACTTCCACTTATGGTCCTATAGCTTAGGGAAATTAAAATCAAAAAGACACAGCCACCCCAAAGTTTGGAACGGCTCTGTTTACAAGAACCTCATTTACAGTAAAAGTTCAACATCGCAGAAAGTGAAAAATGGATAAAGAAGTTGTGGTATTTACTTACAAAGCAATATCACTCAGCAATGAAATCTGTGTCATCAGGCCCTTAGCAGCACAATGAGTGGATTCAGGTATGATGATTCTAACTGAAATAAGTCACACAGAAAAAGAAACATCATAAGATATCAGTAATACACGGAATGTAAACTTGGCTACACAGGAACTGAATTACAGAAGAGAACAGGGTCTCAAATTTAGAAAACCAACTTATGCTTGCTTAAAGGTAAAGGTGAGTTGGGGTGCTGCATAAAACCAGAGATTGAAATGAGCACAGATAAAGTTCCTTAAGCCAAATATGGAATAGACAAGAGCTACTCCTTGCTCAACGAAATGGACTCAACACCGCATATTAAACGCCTAAGAATGTACCTGACTAGTAAGTATCTTAAAACCTATGGATTGCTATGTCTCCGAAAGAGAATCAAGCATGTGTACAGGGGCATAAACGCAGCAGTGATAGGATTGGAGAGGTTCGGTGAGCAAATGAAGACCCTTTGATGTCATATTGCATGGTACCCATTCCACGGGTTTCAACTACCCAGGTTTTAGGTATTCTTCCTTCAGCTAAAACATGCATGTGGAACCCAGAGTATTATCATCCGTGTGAACGGGAGACGTGTTCAAATATGTCTCAGTTTTCCTCCCCTGGTACTCGGGTGCAACATTCCAGACGCCTTACTAACACTCTCCCGACTTGGAGAGTCAGCGCCTTTAACCTCCTGTTTGGCCCAGTTTGCAATTTCTGTGGAAGATGAACAGGAATAGCGAGAACCAATGAGAGGCTAGCTGGAGGTGTCTGGACGGGCAAATTTAACTCTCATTTCCCACCAGGAAGAGGAAATAACCAAAGGCTCAGCGTGCCGTGCCGGAACCAGATTAGGGCCTGAAGCCATCCTGCGGTGTTGCGGCCAGCTCACAAGAAAGCGAGTTGAAGAAAGAGCTCACGGGCACTGTAATTCACAAACCTGCAGAGTTATAAATGACAGCTATCGTCCAAAAATAGACTGAAGTAAGGCTGCCAAGAGGACTTGAAAGCGGGGCAGAATTGCAGGAAACCGATTTCAGGAGGTAGACTGGAATTGCATTGAAAGCATAGGAAAAGAGGCAGAACGTCCACAATGATGCACTTGGCCAAAAAGGGCGTATGCGTTTTTTCCTGAATATATTCAGGAAAAAACGCATACGCCCTTTTTGGCCAACCAAGCAAGCTTGCAAAGGAAATCTGCACTACAATGAAGTCTCACTTCCCCCCGGTCAAAAGGGCCATCTGAAAAAAGTGTAAAATCCAGAAAGGCAGGACAGGCCATGGAGAACAGGGAGCCTTGTTATGCTGATGGGCGGGATGTAAATTGCCAACAAACACTCGGGAGAAGTGTATGGTGTTTCCTGAAACATCTAAAAAACAAAGCAACAGAGCCTAGGGCACTTCCACTTATGGTCCTATAGCTTAGGGAATTTAAAATCAAAAAGACACAGCCACCCCAAAGTTTGGAACGGCTCTGTTTACAAGAACCTCGTTTACAGTACAAGTTCAACATCGCAGAAAGTGAAAAATGGATAAAAAAGTTGTAGTATTTACTTACAAAGCAATATCACTCAGCAATGAAATCTGTGTCATCAGGCCCTTAACAGCACAATGAGTGGATTCAGGTATGATGATTCTAACTGAAATAAGTCACACAGAAAAAGAAACATCATAAGATATCAGTAATACACGGAATGTAAACTTGGCTACACAGGAACTGAATTACAGAACAGAACAGGGTCTCAAATTTAGAAAACCAACTTATGCTTGCTTAAGGGTAAAGATGAGTTGGGGTGCTGCATAAAACCAGAGATTGAAATGAGCACAGATAAAGTTCCTTAAGCCAAATATGGAATAGACAAGAGCTACTCCTTGCTCAACGAAATGGACTCAACACCGCATATTAAACGCCTAAGAATGTACCTGACTAGTAAGTATCTTAAAACCTATGGATTGCTATGTCTCCGAAAGAGAATCAAGCATGTGTACAGGGGCATAAACGCAGCAGTGATAGGATTGGAGAGGTTCGGTGAGCAAATGAAGACCCTTTGAAGTCATATTGCATGGTACCCATTCCACGGGTTTCAACTACCCAGGTTTTAGGTTTTCTTCCTTCAGCTAAAACATGCATGTGGAACCCAGAGTATGATCAACCATGTGATCGGGAGACGTGTTCAAATATGTCTCAGTTTTCCTCCCCTGGTACTCGGGTGCAACATTCCAGACGCTTTACTAACACTCTACCCACTTGGAGAGTCAGCGCCTTTAACCTCCTGTTTGGCCCAGTTTGCAATTTCTGTGGAAGATGAACAGGAATAGCGAGAACCAATGAGAGGCTAGCTGGAGGTGTCTGGACGGGCAAATTTAACTCTCATTTCCCACCAGGAAGAGGAAATAACCAAAGGCTCAGTGTGCCGTACCGGAACAAGATTAGGGCCTGAAGTCATCCTGCGGTGTCGCGGCCAGCTCACAAGAAAGCGAGTTGAAGAAAGGAGCTCAGGGGCACTGTAATTCACAAACCTGCAGAGTTATAAATGACAGCTATCGTCCAAAAATAGACTGAAGTAAGGCTGCCAAGAGGACTTGAAAGCGGGGCAGAATTGCAGGAAACCGATTTCAGGAGGTAGACTGGAATTGCATTGAAAGCATAGGAAAAGAGGCAGAACGTCCACAATGATGCACTTGGCCAAAAAGGGCGTATGCGTTTTTTCCTGAATATATTCAGGAAAAAACGCATACGCCCTTTTTGGCCAACCAAGCAAGCTTGCAAAGGAAATCTGCACTACAATGAAGTCTCACTTCCCCCCGGTCAAAAGGGCCATCTGAAAAAAGTGTAAAATCCAGAAAGGCAGGACAGGCCATGGAGAACTGGGAGCCTTGTTATGCTGATGGGCGGGATGTAAATTGCCAACAGACACTCAGGAGAAGTGTATGGTGTTTCCTGAAACATCTAAAAAACAAAGCAACAGAACCTAGGGCACTTCCACTTATGGTCCTATAGCTTAGGGAAATTAAAATCAAAAAGATACAGCCACCCCAAAGTTTGGATTGGCTCCGTTTACAAGAACCTCGTTTACAGTACAAGTTCAACATCGCAGAAAGTGAAAAATGGATAAAGAAGTTGTGGTATTTACTTACAAAGCAATATCACTCAGCAATGAAATCTGTGTCATCAGGCCCTTAGCAGCACAATGAGTGGATTCAGGTATGATGATTCTAACTGAAATAAGTCACACAGAAAAAGAAACATCATAAGATATCAGTAATACACGGAATGTAAACTTGGCTACCCAGGAACTGAATTACAGAACAGAACACGTTCTCAAATTTAGAAAACCAACTTTTGCTTGCTTAAGGGGAAAGGTGAGTTGGGGTGCTGCATAAAACCAGAGATTGAAATGAGCACAGATAAAGTTCCTTAAGCCAAATATGGAATAGACAAGAGCTACTCCTTGCTCAACGAAATGGACTCAACACCGCATATTAAATGCCTAAGAATGTACCTGACTAGTAAGTATCTTAAAACCTATGGATTGCTATGTCTCCGAAAGAGAATCAAGCATGTGTACAGGGGCATAAACGCAGCAGTGATAGGATTGGAGATGTTCGGTGAGCAAATGAAGACCCTTTGAAGTCATATTGCATTGTACCCATTCCATGGTTTTCAACTACCCAGGTTTTAGGTATTCTTCCTTCAGCTAAAACATGCATGTGGAACCCAGAGTATGATCAACCATGTGATCGGGAGACGTGTTCAAATATGTCTCAGTTTTCCTCACCTGGTACTCGGGTGCAACATTCCAGACGCTTTACTAACACTCTCCCCACTTGGAGAGTCCACGCCTTTAACCTCCTGTTTGGCCCAGTTTGCAATTTCTGTGGAAGATGAACAGGAATAGCGAGAACCAATGAGAGACTAGCTGGAGGTGTCTGGATGGGCAAATTTAACTCTCATTTCCCACCAGGAAGAGGAATTAACCAAAGGCTCAGCGTGCCGTGCCAGAACCAGATTAGGGCCTGAAGACATCCTGTGGTGTTGCGGCCAGGTCACAAGAAAGCGAGTTGAAGAAAGGAGCTCAGGGGCACTGTAATTCACAAACCTGCAGAGTTATAAATGACAGCTATCGTCCAAAAATATACTGAAGTAAGGCTGCCAAGAGGACTTGAAAGCGGGGCAGAATTGCAGGAAACCGATTTCAGGAGGTAGACTGGAATTGCATTGAAAGCATAGGAAAAGAGGCAGAACGTCCACAATGATGCACTTGGCCAAAAAGGGCGTATGCGTTTTTTCCTGAATATATTCAGGAAAAAACGCATACGCCCTTTTTGGCCAACCAAGCAAGCTTGCAAAGGAAATCTGCACTACAATGAAGTCTCACTTCCCCCCGGTCAAAAGGGCCATCTGAAAAAAGTGTAAAATCCAGAAAGGCAGGACAGGCCATGGAGAACTGGGAGCCTTGTTATGCTGATGGGCGGGATGTAAATTGCCAACAGACACTCGGGAGAAGTGTATGGTGTTTCCTGAAACATCTAAAAAACAAAGCAACAGAACCTAGGGCACTTCCACTTATGGTCCTATAGCTTAGGGAAATTAAAATCAAAAAGACACAGCCACCCCAAAGTTTGGAACGGCTCTGTTTACAAGAACCTCGTTTACAGTACAAGTTCAACATCGCAGAAAGTGAAAAATGGATAAAGAAGTTGTGGTATTTACTTACAAAGCAATATCACTCAGCAATGAAATCTGTGTCATCAGGCCCTTAGCAGCACAATGAGTGGATTCAGGTATGATGATTCTAACTGAAATAAGTCACACAGAAAAAGAAACATCATAAGATATCAGTAATACACGGAATGTAAACTTGGCTACACAGGAACTGAATTACAGAACAGAACAGGGTCTCAAATTTAGAAAACCAACTTATGCTTGCTTAAAGGTAAAGGTGAGTTGGGGTGCTGCATAAAACCAGAGATTGAAATGAGCACAGATAAAGTTCCTTAAGCCAAATATGGAATAGACAAGAGCTACTCCTGCTCAACGAAATGGACTCAACACCGCATATTAAACGCCTAAGAATGTACCTGACTAGTAAGTATCTTAAAACCTATGGATTGCTATGTCTCCGAAAGAGAATCAAGCATGTGTACAGGGGCATAAACGCAGCAGTGATAGGATTGGAGAGGTTCGGTGAGCAAATGAAGACCCTTTGTAGTCATATTGCATGGTACCCATTCCACGGGTTTCAACTACCCAGGTTTTAGGTATTCTTCCTTCAGCTAAAACATGCATGTGGAACCCAGAGTATGATCAACCATGTGATCGGGAGACGTGTTCAAATATGTCTCAGTTTTCCTCCCCTGGTACTCGGGTGCAACATTCCTGACGCTTTACTAACACTCTACCCACTTGGAGAGTCAGCGCCTTTAACCTCCTGTTTGGCACAGTTTGCAATTTCTGCGGAAGATGAACAGGAATAGCGAGAACCAATGAGAGGCTAGCTGGAGGTGTCTGGACGGGCAAATTTAACTCTCATTTCCCACCAGGAAGAGGAAATAACCAAAGGCTCAGCATGCCGGGCCGGAACCAGATTAGGGCCTGAAGTCATCCTGCGGTGTCGCGGCCAGCTCACAAGAAAGCGACTTGAAGAAAGGAGCTCAGGGGCACTGTAATTCACAAACCTGCAGAGTTATAAATGACAGCTATCGTCCAAAAATAGACTGAAGTAAGGCTGCCAAGAGGACTTGAAAGCGGGGCAGAATTGCAGGAAACCGATTTCAGGAGGTAGACTGGAATTGCATTGAAAGCATAGGAAAAGAGGCAGAACGTCCACAATGATGCACTTGGCCAAAAAGGGCGTATGCGTTTTTTCCTGAATATATTCAGGAAAAAACGCATACGCCCTTTTTGGCCAACCAAGCAAACTTGCAAAGGAAATCTGCACTACAATGAAGTCTCACTTCCCCCCGGTCAAAAGGGCCATCTGAAAAAAGTGTAAAATCCAGAAAGGCAGGACAGGCCATGGAGAACTGGGAGCCTTGTTATGCTGATGGGCGGGATGTAAATTGCCAACAGACACTCAGGAGAAGTGTATGGTGTTTCCTGAAACATCTAAAAAACAAAGCAACAGAACCTAGGGCACTTCCACTTATGGTCCTATAGCTTAGGGAAATTAAAATAAAAAAGACACAGCCACCCCAAAGTTTGGAACGGCTCTGTTTACAAGAACCTCGTTTACAGTACAAGTTCAACATCGCAGAAAGTGAAAAATGGATAAAGAAGTTGTGGTATTTACTTACAAAGCAATATCACTCAGCAATGAAATCTGTGTCATCAGGCCCTTAGCAGCACAATGAGTGGATTCAGGTATGATGATTCTAACTGAAATAAGTCACACAGAAAAAGAAACATCATAAGATATCAGTAATACACGGAATGTAAACTTGGCTACACAGGAACTGAATTACAGAACAGAACAGGTTCTCAAATTTAGAAAACCAACTTATGCTTGCTTAAGGGGAAAGGTGAGTTGGGGTGCTGCATAAAACCAGAGATTGAAATGAGCACAGATAAAGTTCCTTAAGCCAAATATGGAATAGACAAGAGCTACTCCTTGCTCAACGAAATGGACTCAACACCGCATATTAAACGCCTAAGAATGTACCTGACTAGTAAGTATCTTAAAACCTATGGATTGCTATGTCTCCGAAAGAGAATCAAGCATGTGTACAGGGGCATAAACGCAGCAGTGATAGGATTGGAGAGGTTCGGTGAGCAAATGAAGACCCTTTGTAGTCATATTGCATGGTACCCATTCCACGGGTTTCAACTACCCAGGTTTTAGGTATTCTTCCTTCAGCTAAAACATGCATGTGGAACCCAGAGTATGATCAACCATGTGATCGGGAGACGTGTTCAAATATGTCTCAGTTTTCCTCCCCTGGTACTCGGGTGCAACATTCTAGACGCTTTACTAACACTCTCCCGACTTGGAGAGTCAGTCCCTTTAACCTCCTGTTTGGCCCAGTTTGCAATTTCTGTGGAAGATGAACAGGAATAGCGAGAACCAATGAGAGACTAGCTGGAGGTGTCTGGATGGGCAAATTTAACTCTCATTTCCCACCAGGAAGAGGAATTAACCAAAGGCTCAGCGTGCCGTGCCAGAACCAGATTAGGGCCTGAAGACATCCTGCGGTGTTGCTGCCAGGTCACAAGAAAGCGAGTTGAAGAAAGGAGCTCAGGGGCACTGTAATTCACAAACCTGCAGAGTTATAAATGACAGCTATCGTCCAAAAATATACTGAAATAAGGCTGCCAAGAGGACATGAAAGCGGGGCAGAATTACAGGAAACCGATTTCAGGAGGTAGACTGGAATTGCATTGAAAGCATAGGAAAAGAGGCAGAACGTCCACAATGATGCACTTGGCCAAAAAGGGCGTATGCGTTTTTTCCTGAATATATTCAGGAAAAAACGCATACGCCCTTTTTGGCCAACCAAGCAAGCTTGCAAAGGAAATCTGCACTACAATGAAGTCTCACTTCCCCCCGGTCAAAAGGGCCATCTGAAAAAAGTGTAAAATCCAGAAAGGCAGGACAGGCCATGGAGAACTGGGAGCCTTGTTATGCTGATGGGCGGGATGTAAATTGCCAACAGACACTCAGGAGAAGTGTATGGTGTTTCCTGAAACATCTAAAAAACAAAGCAACAGAGCCTAGGGCACTTCCACTTATGGTCCTATAGCTTAGGGAAATTAAAATCAAAAAGACACAGCAACCCCAAAGTTTGGGACGCCTCCATTTACAAGAACCTCGTTTACAGTAGAAGTTCAATATCACAGAAAGTGAAAAATGGATAAAGAACTTGTGGTACTTACGTACAATGCAGTATCACTCAGCAATGAAATCTATGTCATCAGGCCCGTAGCAGCAAAATGAGTGGATTCAGGTACGATGATTCTAACTGAAATAAGTCACACAGAAAAAGAAACATCATAAGATATCACTAATACACGGAATGTATACTTGGCTACACAGGAACTTCATTCCAAAACAGAACAGTGTCTCAAATTTAGAAAACCAACTTATGCTTGCTTAAGGGGAAAGGTGAGTTGGGGTGCTGCATAAAACCAGAGATTGAAATGAGCACAGATAAAGTTCCTTAAGCCAAATATGGAATAGACAAGAGCTACTCCTTGCTCAACGAAATGGACTCAACACCGCATATTAAACGCCTAAGAATGTACCTGACTAGTAAGTATCTTAAAACCTATGGATTGCTATGTCTCCGAAAGAGAATCAAGCATGTGTACAGGGGCATAAACGCAGCAGTGATAGGATTGGAGATGTTCGGTGAGCAAATGAAGACCCTTTGAAGTCATATTGCATTGTACCCATTCCATGGTTTTCAACTACCCAGGTTTTAGGTATTCTTCCTTCAGCTAAAACATGCATGTGGAACCCAGAGTATGATCAACCATGTGATCGGGAGACGTGTTCAAATATGTCTCAGTTTTCCTCACCTGGTACTCGGGTGCAACATTCCAGACGCTTTACTAACACTCTCCCCACTTGGAGAGTCCACGCCTTTAACCTCCTGTTTGGCCCAGTTTGCAATTTCTGCGGAAGATGAACAGGAATAGCGAGAACCAATGAGAGACTAGCTGGAGGTGTCTGGATGGGCAAATTTAACTCTCATTTCCCACCAGGAAGAGGAATTAACCAAAGGCTCAGCGTGCCGTGCCAGAACCAGATTAGGGCCTGAAGACATCCTGTGGTGTTGCGGCCAGGTCACAAGAAAGCGAGTTGAAGAAAGGAGCTCAGGGGCACTGTAATTCACAAACCTGCAGAGTTATAAATGACAGCTATCGTCCAAAAATATACTGAAATAAGGCTGCCAAGAGGACATGAAAGCGGGGCAGAATTACAGGAAACCGATTTCAGGAGGTAGACTGGAATTGCATTGAAAGCATAGGAAAAGAGGCAGAACGTCCACAATGATGCACTTGGCCAAAAAGGGCGTATGCGTTTTTTCCTGAATATATTCAGGAAAAAACGCATACGCCCTTTTTGGCCAACCAAGCAAGCTTGCAAAGGAAATCTGCACTACAATGAAGTCTCACTTCCCCCCGGTCAAAAGGGCCATCTGAAAAAAGTGTAAAATCCAGAAAGGCAGGACAGGCCATGGAGAACTGGGAGCCTTGTTATGCTGATGGGCGGGATGTAAATTGCCAACAGACACTCGGGAGAAGTGTATGGTGTTTCCTGAAACATCTAAAAAACAAAGCAACAGAACCTAGGGCACTTCCACTTATGGTCCTATAGCTTAGGGAAATTAAAATCAAAAAGACACAGCCACCCCAAAGTTTGGAACGGCTCTGTTTACAAGAACCTCGTTTACAGTACAAGTTCAACATCGCAGAAAGTGAAAAATGGATAAAGAAGTTGTGGTATTTACTTACAAAGCAATATCACTCAGCAATGAAATCTGTGTCATCAGGCCCTTAGCAGCACAATGAGTGGATTCAGGTATGATGATTCTAACTGAAATAAGTCACACAGAAAAAGAAACATCATAAGATATCAGTAATACACGGAATGTAAACTTGGCTACACAGGAACTGAATTACAGAACAGAACAGGTTCTCAAATTTAGAAAACCAACTTATGCTTGCTTAAAGGTAAAGGTGAGTTGGGGTGCTGCATAAAACCAGAGATTGAAATGAGCACAGATAAAGTTCCTTAAGCCAAATATGGAATAGACAAGAGCTACTCCTGCTCAACGAAATGGACTCAACACCGCATATTAAACGCCTAAGAATGTACCTGACTAGTAAGTATCTTAAAACCTATGGATTGCTATGTCTCCGAAAGAGAATCAAGCATGTGTACAGGGGCATAAACGCAGCAGTGATAGGATTGGAGAGGTTCGGTGAGCAAATGAAGACCCTTTGAAGTCATATTGCATGGTACCCATTCCACGGGTTTCAACTACCCAGGTTTTAGGTATTCTTCCTTCAGCTAAAACATGCATGTGGAACCCAGAGTATGATCAACCATGTGATCGGGAGACGTGTTCAAATATGTCTCAGTTTTCCTCCCCTGGTACTCGGGTGCAACATTCCAGACGCTTTACTAACACTCTACCCACTTGGAGAGTCAGCGCCTTTAACCTCCTGTTTGGCACAGTTTGCAATTTCTGCGGAAGATGAACAGGAATAGCGAGAACCAATGAGAGGCTAGCTGGAGGTGTCTGGACGGGCAAATTTAACTCTCATTTCCCACCAGGAAGAGGAAATAACCAAAGGCTCAGCATGCCGGGCCGGAACCAGATTAGGGCCTGAAGTCATCCTGCGGTGTCGCGGCCAGCTCACAAGAAAGCGAGTTGAAGAAAGGAGCTCAGGGGCACTGTAATTCACAAACCTGCAGAGTTATAAATGACAGCTATCGTCCAAAAATAGACTGAAGTAAGGCTGCCAAGAGGACTTGAAAGCGGGGCAGAATTGCAGGAAACCGATTTCAGGAGGTAGACTGGAATTGCATTGAAAGCATAGGAAAAGAGGCAGAACGTCCACAATGATGCACTTGGCCAAAAAGGGCGTATGCGTTTTTTCCTGAATATATTCAGGAAAAAACGCATACGCCCTTTTTGGCCAACCAAGCAAACTTGCAAAGGAAATCTGCACTACAATGAAGTCTCACTTCCCCCCGGTCAAAAGGGCCATCTGAAAAAAGTGTAAAATCCAGAAAGGCAGGACAGGCCATGGAGAACTGGGAGCCTTGTTATGCTGATGGGCGGGATGTAAATTGCCAACAGACACTCGGGAGAAGTGTATGGTGTTTCCTGAAACATCTAAAAAACAAAGCAACAGAACCTAGGGCACTTCCACTTATGGTCCTATAGCTTAGGGAAATTAAAATCAAAAAGACTCAGCCACCCCAAAGTTTGGAACGGCTCTGTTTACAAGAACCTCGTTTACAGTACAAGTTCAACATCGCAGAAAGTGAAAAATGGATAAAGAAGTTGTGGTATTTACTTACAAAGCAATATCACTCAGCAATGAAATCTGTGTCATCAGGCCCTTAGCAGCACAATGAGTGGATTCAGGTATGATGATTCTAACTGAAATAAGTCACACAGAAAAAGAAACATCATAAGATATCAGTAATACACGGAATGTAAACTTGGCTACACAGGAACTGAATTACAGAACAGAACAGGGTCTCAAATTTAGAAAACCAACTTATGCTTGCTTAAGGGGAAAGGTGAGTTGGGGTGCTGCATAAAACCAGAGATTGAAATGAGCACAGATAAAGTTCCTTAAGCCAAATATGGAATAGACAAGAGCTACTCCTTGCTCAACGAAATGGACTCAACACCACATATTAAACGCCTAAGAATGTACCTGACTAGTAAGTATCTTAAAACCTATGGATTGCTATGTCTCCGAAAGAGAATCAAGCATGTGTACAGGGGCATAAACGCAGCTGTGATAGGATTGGAGAGGTTCGGTGAGAAAATGAAGACCCTTTGAAGTCATATTGCATGGTACCCATTCCACGGGTTTCACCTACCCAGGTTTAAGGTATTCTTCCTTCAGCTAAAACATGCATGTGGAACCTAGAGTATGATCAACCATGTGATCGGGAGACGTGTTCAAATATGTCTCAGTTTTCGTACCCTGGTACTCGGGTGCAACATTCCAGACGCTTTACTAACACTCTCCCGACTTGGAGAGTCAGTCCCTTTAACCTCCTGTTTGGCCCAGTTTGCAATTTCTGCGGAAGATGAACAGGAATAGCGAGAACCAATGAGAGACTAGCTGGAGGTGTCTGAACGGGCAAATTTAACTCTCATTTCCCACCAGGAAGAGGAATTAACCAAAGGCTCAGCGTGCCGTGCCGGAACCAGATTAGGGCCTGAAGCCATCCTGCGGTGTTGCGGCCAGGTCACAAGAAAGCGAGTTGAAGAAAGGAGCTCAGGGGCACTGTAATTCACAAACCTGCAGAGTTATAAATGACAGCTATCGTCCAAAAATATACTGAAGTAAGGCTGCCAAGAGGACTTGAAAGCGGGGCAGAATTGCAGGAAACCGATTTCAGGAGGTAGACTGGAATTGCATTGAAAGCATAGGAAAAGAGGCAGAACGTCCACAATGATGCACTTGGCCAAAAAGGGCGTATGCGTTTTTTCCTGAATATATTCAGGAAAAAACGCATACGCCCTTTTTGGCCAACCAAGCAACCTTGCAAAGGAAATCTGCACTACAATGAAGTCTCACTTCCCCCCGGTCAAAAGGGCCATCTGAAAAAAGTGTAAAATCCAGAAAGGCAGGACAGGCCATGGAGAACTGGGAGCCTTGTTATGCTGATGGGCGGGATGTAAATTGCCAACAGACACTCGGGAGAAGTGTATGGTGTTTCCTGAAACATCTAAAAAACAAAGCAACAGAGCCTAGGGCACTTCCACTTATGGTCCTATAGCTTAGGGAATTTAAAATCAAAAAGACACAGCCACCCCAAAGTTTGGGACGCCTCTGTTTACAAGAACCTCGTTTACCGTACAAGTTCAATATCACAGAAAGTGAAAAATGGATAAAGAACTTGTGGTACTTACGTACAATGCAGTATCACTCAGCAATGAAACCTATGTCATCAGGCCCGTAGCAGCATAATGAGTGGATTCAGGTACGATGATTCTAACTGAAATAAGTCACACAGCAAAAGAAACATCATAACATATCAGTAATACACGGAATGTAAAGTTGGCTACACAGGAACTGAATTACAGAACAGAACAGGGTCTCAAATTTAGAAAACCAACTTATGCTTGCTTAAGGGGAAAGGTGAGTTGGGGTGCTGCATAAAACCAGAGATTGAAATGAGCACAGATAAAGTTCCTTAAGCCAAATATGGAATAGACAAGAGCTACTCCTTGCTCAACGAAATGGACTCAACACCGCATATTAAACGCCTAAGAATGTACCTGACTAGTAAGTATCTTAAAACCTATGGATTGCTATGTCTCCGAAAGAGAATCAAGCATGTGTACAGGGGCATAAACGCAGCAGTGATAGGATTGGAGAGGTTCGGTGAGCAAATGAAGACCCTTTGAAGTCATATTGCATGGTACCCATTCCACGGGTTTCAACTACCCAGGTTTTAGGTATTCTTCCTTCAGCTAAAACATGCATGTGGAACCCAGAGTATGATCAACCATGTGATCGGGAGACGTGTTCAAATATGTCTCAGTTTTCCTCCCCTGGTACTCGGGTGCAACATTCCAGACGCTTTACTAACACTCTCCCCACTTGGAGAGTCCGCGCCTTTAACCTCCTGTTTGGCCCAGTTTGCAATTTCTGCGGAAGATGAACAGGAATAGCGAGAACCAATGAGAGGCTAGCTGGAGGTGTCTGGACGGGCAAATTTAACTCTCATTTCCCACCAGGAAGAGGAATTAACCAAAGGCTCAGCATGCCGGGCCGGAACCAGATTAGGGCCTGAAGCCATCCTGCGGTGTTGCGGCCAGGTCACAAGAAAGCGAGTTGAAGAAAGGAGCTCAGGGGCACTGTAATTCACAAACCTGCAGAGTTATAAATGACAGCTATCGTCCAAAAATAGACTGAAGTAAGGCTGCCAAGAGGACTTGAAAGCGGGGCAGAATTGCAGGAAACCGATTTCAGGAGGTAGACTGGAATTGCATTGAAAGCATAGGAAAAGAGGCAGAACGTCCACAATGATGCACTTGGCCAAAAAGGGCGTATGCGTTTTTTCCTGAATATATTCAGGAAAAAACGCATACGCCCTTTTTGGCCAACCAAGCAAGCTTGCAAAGGAAATCTGCACTACAATGAAGTCTCACTTCCCCCCGGTCAAAAGGGCCATCTGAAAAAAGTGTAAAATCCAGAAAGGCAGGACAGGCCATGGAGAACTGGGAGCCTTGTTATGCTGATGGGCGGGATGTAAATTGCCAACAACCACTCGGGAGAAGTGTATGGTGTTTCCTGAAACATCTAAAAAACAAAGCAACAGAACCTAGGGCACTTCCACTTATGGTCCTATAGCTTAGGGAAATTAAAATCAAAAAGACTCAGCCACCCCAAAGTTTGGAACGGCTCTGTTTACAAGAACCTCGTTTACAGTACAAGTTCAACATCGCAGAAAGTGAAAAATGGATAAAGAAGTTGTGGTATTTACTTACAAAGCAATATCACTCAGCAATGAAATCTGTGTCATCAGGCCCTTAGCAGCACAATGAGTGGATTCAGGTATGATGATTCTAACTGAAATAAGTCACACAGAAAAAGAAACATCATAAGATATCAGTAATACACGGAATGTAAACTTGGCTACACAGGAACTGAATTACAGAACAGAACAGGGTCTCAAGTTTAGAAAACCAACTTATGCTTGCTTAAGGGTAAAGGTGAGTTGGGGTGCTGCATAAAACCAGAGATTGAAATGAGCACAGATAAAGTTCCTTAAGCCAAATATGGAATAGACAAGAGCTACTCCTTGCTCAACGAAATGGACTCAACATCACATATTAAACGCCTAAGAATGTACCTGACTAGTAAGTATCTTAAAACCTATGGATTGCTATGTCTCCGAAAGAGAATCAAGCATGTGTACAGGGGCATAAACGCAGCTGTGATAGGATTGGAGAGGTTCGGTGAGAAAATGAAGACCCTTTGAAGTCATATTGCATGGTACCCATTCCACGGGTTTCACCTACCCAGGTTTAAGGTATTCTTCCTTCAGCTAAAACATGCATGTGGAACCTAGAGTATGATCAACCATGTGATCGGGAGACGTGTTCAAATATGTCTCAGTTTTCGTACCCTGGTACTCGGGTGCAACATTCCAGACGCTTTACTAACACTCTCCCGACTTGGAGAGTCAGTCCCTTTAACCTCCTGTTTGGCCCAGTTTGCAATTTCTGCGGAAGATGAACAGGAATAGCGAGAACCAATGAGAGACTAGCTGGAGGTGTCTGAACGGGCAAATTTAACTCTCATTTCCCACCAGGAAGAGGAATTAACCAAAGGCTCAGCATGCCGGGCCGGAACCATTTTAGGGCCTGAAGCCATCCTGCGGTGTTGTGGCCAGGTCACAAGAAAGCGAGTTGAAGAAAGGAGCTCAGGGGCACTGTAATTCACAAACCTGCAGAGTTATAAATGACAGCTATCGTCCAAAAATATACTGAAGTAAGGCTGCCAAGAGGACTTGAAAGCGGGGCAGAATTGCAGGAAACCGATTTCAGGAGGTAGACTGGAATTGCATTGAAAGCATAGGAAAAGAGGCAGAACGTCCACAATGATGCACTTGGCCAAAAAGGGCGTATGCGTTTTTTCCTGAATATATTCAGGAAAAAACGCATACGCCCTTTTTGGCCAACCAAGCAACCTTGCAAAGGAAATCTGCACTACAATGAAGTCTCACTTCCCCCCGGTCAAAAGGGCCATCTGAAAAAAGTGTAAAATCCAGAACGGCAGGACAGGCCATGGAGAACTGGGAGCCTTGTTATGCTGATGGGCGGGATGTAAATTGCCAACAGACACTCGGGAGAAGTGTATGGTGTTTCCTGAAACATCTAAAAAACAAAGCAACAGAGCCTAGGGCACTTCCACTTATGGTCCTATAGCTTAGGGAATTTAAAATCAAAAAGACACAGCCACCCCAAAGTTTGGGACGCCTCTGTTTACAAGAACCTCGTTTACCGTACAAGTTCAATATCACAGAAAGTGATAAATGGATAAAGAACTTGTGGTACTTACGTACAATGCAGTATCACTCAGCAATGAAACCTATGTCATCAGGCCCGTAGCAGAATAATGAGTGGATTCAGGTACGATGATTCTAACTGAAATAAGTCACACAGCAAAAGAAACATCATAACATATCAGTAATACACGGAATGTAAAGTTGGCTACACAGGAACTGAATTACAGAACAGAACAGGGTCTCAAATTTAGAAAACCAACTTATGCTTGCTTAAGGCGAAAGGTGAGTTGGGGTGCTGCATAAAACCAGAGATTGAAATGAGCACAGATAAAGTTCCTTAAGCCAAATATGGAATAGACAAGAGCTACTCCTTGCTCAACGAAATGGACTCAACACCGCATATTAAACGCCTAAGAATGTACCTGACTAGTAAGTATCTTAAAACCTATGGATTGCTATGTCTCCGAAAGAGAATCAAGCATGTGTACAGGGGCATAAACGCAGCAGTGATAGGATTGGAGAGGTTCGGTGAGCAAATGAAGACCCTTTGAAGTCATATTGCATGGTACCCATTCCACGGGTTTCAACTACCCAGGTTTTAGGTATTCTTCCTTCAGCTAAAACATGCATGTGGAACCCAGAGTATGATCAACCATGTGATCGGGAGACGTGTTCAAATATGTCTCAGTTTTCCTCCCCTGGTACTCGGGTGCAACATTCCAGACGCTTTACTAACACTCTCCCCACTTGGAGAGTCCGCGCCTTTAACCTCCTGTTTGGCCCAGTTTGCAATTTCTGCGGAAGATAAACAGGAATAGCGAGAACCAATGAGAGGCTAGCTGGAGGTGTCTGGACGGGCAAATTTAACTCTCATTTCCCACCAGGAAGAGGAATTAACCAAAGCTCAGCATGCCGGGCCGGAACCAGATTAGGGCCTGAAGCCATCCTGCGGTGTTGCGGCCAGGTCACAAGAAAGCGAGTTGAAGAAAGGAGCTCAGGGGCACTGTAATTCACAAACCTGCAGAGTTATAAATGACAGCTATCGTCCAAAAATAGACTGAAGTAAGGCTGCCAAGAGGACTTGAAAGCGGGGCAGAATTGCAGGAAACCGATTTCAGGAGGTAGACTGGAATTGCATTGAAAGCATAGGAAAAGAGGCAGAACGTCCACAATGATGCACTTGGCCAAAAAGGGCGTATGCGTTTTTTCCTGAATATATTCAGGAAAAAACGCATACGCCCTTTTTGGCCAACCAAGCAACCTTGCAAAGGAAATCTGCACTACAATGAAGTCTCACTTCCCCCCGGTCAAAAGGGCCATCTGAAAAAAGTGTAAAATCCAGAACGGCAGGACAGGCCATGGAGAACTGGGAGCCTTGTTATGCTGATGGGCGGGATGTAAATTGCCAACAGACACTCGGGAGAAGTGTATGGTGTTTCCTGAAACATCTAAAAAACAAAGCAACAGAGCCTAGGGCACTTCCACTTATGGTCCTATAGCTTAGGGAATTTAAAATCAAAAAGACACAGCCACCCCAAAGTTTGGGACGCCTCTGTTTACAAGAACCTCGTTTACCGTACAAGTTCAATATCACAGAAAGTGAAAAATGGATAAAGAACTTGTGGTACTTACGTACAATGCAGTATCACTCAGCAATGAAACCTATGTCATCAGGCCCGTAGCAGCATAATGAGTGGATTCAGGTACGATGATTCTAACTGAAATAAGTCACACAGAAAAAGAAACATCATAACATATCAGTAATACACGGAATGTAAAGTTGGCTACACAGGAACTGAATTACAGAACAGAACAGGGTCTCAAATTTAGAAAACCAACTTATGCTTGCTTAAGGCGATAGGTGAGTTGGGGTGCTGCATAAAACCAGAGATTGAAATGAGCACAGATAAAGTTCCTTAAGCCAAATATGGAATAGACAAGAGCTACTCCTTGCTCAACGAAATGGACTCAACACCGCATATTAAACGCCTAAGAATGTACCTGACTAGTAAGTATCTTAAAACCTATAGATTGCTATGTCTCCGAAAGAGAATCAAGCATGTGTACAGGGGCATAAACGCAGCAGTGATAGGATTGGAGAGGTTCGGTGAGCAAATGAAGACCCTTTGAAGTCATATTGCATGGTACCCATTCCACGGGTTTCAACTACCCAGGTTTTAGGTATTCTTCCTTCAGCTAAAACATGCATGTGGAACCCAGAGTATGATCAACCATGTGATCGGGAGACGTGTTCAAATATGTCTCAGTTTTCCTCCCCTGGTACTCGGGTGCAACATTCCAGACGCTTTACTAACACTCTCCCCACTTGGAGAGTCCACGCCTTTAACCTCCTGTTTGGCCCAGTTTGCAATTTCTGCGGAAGATGAACAGGAATAGCGAGAACCAATGAGAGGCTAGCTGGAGGTGTCTGGACGGGCAAATTTAACTCTCATTTCCCACCAGGAAGAGGAATTAACCAAAGGCTCAGCATGCCGGGCCGGAACAAGATTAGGGCCTGAAGCCATCCTGCGGTGTTGCGTTCAGGTCACAAGAAAGCGAGTTGAAGAAAGGAGCTCAGGGGCACTGTAATTCACAAACCTGCAGAGTTATAAATGACAGCTATCGTCCAAAAATAGACTGAAGTAAGGCTGCCAAGAGGACTTGAAAGCGGGGCAGAATTGCAGGAAACTGATTTCAGGAGGTAGACTGGAATTGCATTGAAAGCATAGGAAAAGAGGCAGAACGTCCACAATGATGCACTTGGCCAAAAAGGGCGTATGCGTTTTTTCCTGAATATATTCAGGAAAAAACGCATACGCCCTTTTTGGCCAACCAAGCAAGCTTGCAAAGGAAATCTGCACTACAATGAAGTCTCACTTCCCCCCGGTCAAAAGGGCCATCTGAAAAAAGTGTAAAATCCAGAAAGGCAGGACAGGCCATGGAGAACTGGGAGCCTTGTTATGCTGATGGGCGGGATGTAAATTGCCAACAACCACTCAGGAGAAGTGTATGGTGTTTCCTGAAACATCTAAAAAACAAAGCAACAGAACCTAGGGCACTTCCACTTATGGTCCTATAGCTTAGGGAAATTAAAATCAAAAAGACACAGCCACCCCAAAGTTTGGAACGGCTCTCTTTACAAGAACCTCGTTTACCGTACAAGTTCAACATCGCAGAAAGTGAAAAATGGATAAAGAAGTTGTGGTATTTACTTACAAAGCAATATCACTCAGCAATGAAATCTGTGTCATCAGGCCCTTAGCAGCACAATGAGTGGATTCAGGTATGATGATTCTAACTGAAATAAGTCACACAGAAAAAGAAACATCATAAGATATCAGTAATACACGGAATGTAAACTTGGCTACACAGGAACTGAATTACAGAACAGAACAGGGTCTCAAATTTAGAAAACTAACTTATGCTTGCTTAAGGGTAAAGGTGAGTTGGGGTGCTGCATAAAACCAGAGATTGAAATGAGCACAGATAAAGTTCCTTAAGCCAAATATGGAATAGACAAGAGCTACTCCTTGCTCAACGAAATGGACTCAACACCGCATATTAAACGCCTAAGAATGTACCTGACTAGTAAGTATCTTAAAACCTATGGATTGCTATGTCTCCGAAAGAGAATCAAGCATGTGTACAGGGGCATAAACGCAGCAGTGATAGGATTGGAGAGGTTCGGTGAGCAAATGAAGACCCTTTGAAGTCATATTGCATTGTACCCATTCCATGGTTTTCAACTACCCAGGTTTTAGGTATTCTTCCTTCAGCTAAAACATGCATGTGGAACCCAGAGTATGATCAACCATGTGATCGGGAGACGTGTTCAAATATGTCTCAGTTTTCCTCCCCTGGTACTCGGGTGCAACATTCCAGACGCTTTACTAACACTCTCCCCACTTGGAGAGTCAGTCCCTTTAACCTCCTGTTTGGCACAGTTTGCAATTTCTGTGGAAGATGAACAGGAATAGCGAGAACCAATGAGAGACTAGCTGGAGGTGTCTGGATGGGCAAATTTAACTCTCATTTCCCACCAGGAAGAGGAATTAACCAAAGGCTCAGCGTGCCGTGCCAGAACCAGATTAGGGCCTGAAGACATCCTGCGGTGTTGCGGCCAGGTCACAAGAAAGCGAGTTGAAGAAAGGAGCTCAGGGGCACTGTAATTCACAAACCTGCAGAGTTATAAATGACAGCTATCGTCCAAAAATATACTGAAATAAGGCTGCCAAGAGGACATGAAAGCGGGGCAGAATTACAGGAAACCGATTTCAGGAGGTAGACTGGAATTGCATTGAAAGCATAGGAAAAGAGGCAGAACGTCCACAATGATGCACTTGGCCAAAAAGTGCGTATGCGTTTTTTCCTGAATATATTCAGGAAAAAACGCATACGCCCTTTTTGGCCAACCAAGCAAGCTTGCAAAGGAAATCTGCACTACAATGAAGTCTCACTTCCCCCCGGTCAAAAGGGCCATCTGAAAAAAGTGTAAAATCCAGAAAGGCAAGACAGGCCATGGAGAACTGGGAGCCTTGTTATGCTGATGGGCGGGATGTAAATTGCCAACAGACACTCAGGAGAAGTGTATGGTGTTTCCTGAAACATCTAAAAAACAAAGCAACAGAGCCTAGGGCACTTCCACTTATGGTCCTATAGCTTAGGGAAATTAAAATCAAAAAGACACAGCAACCCCAAAGTTTGGGACGCCTTCATTTACAAGAACCTCGTTTACAGTAGAAGTTCAACATCGCAGAAAGTGAAAAATGCATAAAGAAGTTGTGGTATTTACTTACAAAGCAATATCACTCAGCAATGAAATCTGTGTCATCAGGCCCTTAGCAGCACAATGAGTGGATTCAGGTAGGATGATTCTAACTGAAATAAGTCACACAGAAAAAGAAACATCATAAGATATCAGTAATACACGGAATGTAAACTTGGCTACACAGGAACTGAATTACAGAACAGAACAGGGTCTCAAATTTAGAAAACCAACTTATGCTTGCTTAAGGGGAAAGGTGAGTTGGGGTGCTGCATAAAACCAGAGATTGAAATGAGCACAGATAAAGTTCCTTAAGCCAAATATGGAATAGACAAGAGCTACTCCTTGCTCAACGAAATGGACTCAACACCGCATATTAAACGCCTAAGAATGTACCTGACTAGTAAGTATCTTAAAACCTAGGGATTGCTATGTCTCCGAAAGAGAATCAAGCATGTGTACAGGGCATAAACGCAGCAGTGATAGGATTGGAGAGGTTCGGTGAGCAAATGAAGACCCTTTGAAGTCATATTGCATGGTACCCATTCCACGGGTTTCAACTACCCAGGTTTTAGGTATTCTTCCTTCAGCTAAAACATGCATGTGGAACCCAGAGTATGATCAACCATGTGATCGGGAGACGTGTTCAAATATGTCTCAGTTTTCCTCCCCTGGTACTCGGGTGCAACATTCCAGACGCTTTACTAACACTCTCCCCACTTGGAGAGTCAGCGCCTTTAACCTCCTGTTTGGCCCAGTTTGCAATTTCTGCGGAAGATGAACAGGAATAACGAGAACCAATGAGAGACTAGCTGGAGGTGTCTGGACGGGCAAATTTAACTCTCATTTCCCACCAGGAAGAGGAAATAACCAGAGGCTCAGCGTGCCGTGCCAGAACCAGATTAGGGCCTGAAGCCATCCTGCGGTGTTGCGGCCAGCTCAAAAGAAAACGAGTTGAAGAAAGGAGCTCAGGGGCACTGTAATTCACAAACCTGCAGAGTTATAAATGACAGCTATCGTCCAATAATAGACTGAAGTAAGGCTGCCAAGAGGAGTTGAAAGTGGGGCAGAATTGCAGGAAACCGATTTCAGGAGGTAGACTGGAATTGCATTGAAAGCATAGGAAAAGAGGCAGAACGTCCACAATGATGCACTTGGCCAAAAAGGGCGTATGCGTTTTTTCCTGAATATATTCAGGAAAAAACGCATACGCCCTTTTTGGCCAACCAAGCAAGCTTGCAAAGGAAATCTGCACTACAATGAAGTCTCACTTCCCCCCGGTCAAAAGGGCCATCTGAAAAAAGTGTAAAATCCAGAAAGGCAGGACAGGCCATGGAGAACTGGGAGCCTTGTTATGCTGATGGGCGGGATGTAAATTGCCAACAACCACTCGGGAGAAGTGTATGGTGTTTCCTGAAACATCTAAAAAACAAAGCAACAGAGCCTAGGGCACTGCCACTTATGGTCCTATAGCTTAGGGAAATTAAAATCAAAAAGACACAGCCACCCCAAAGTTTGGGACGCCTCTGTTTACAAGAAACTCGTTTACAGTACAAGTTCAATATCACAGAAAGTGAAAAATGGATAAAGAACTTGTGGTACTTACGTACAATGCAGTATCACTCAGCAATGAAATCTATGTCATCAGGCCCGTAGCAGCATCATGAGTGGATTCAGGTACGAGGATTCTAACTGAAATAAGTCACACAGAAAAAGAAACATCATAAGATATCACTAATACACGGAATGTAAACTTGGCTACACAGGAACTGAATTACAGAACAGAACAGGTTCTCAAATTTAGAAAACCAACTTATGCTTGCTTAAGGGGAAAGGTGAGTTGGGGTGCTGCATAAAACCAGAGATTGAAATGAGCACAGATAAAGTTCCTTAAGCCAAATATGGAATAGACAAGAGCTACTCCTTGCTCAACGAAATGGACTCAACACCCCATATTAAATGCCTAAGAATGTACCTGACTAGTAAGTATCTTAAAACCTATGGATTGCTATGTCTCCGAAAGAGAATCAAGCATGTGTACAGGGGCATAAACGCAGCAGTGATAGGATTGGAGAGGTTCGGTGAGCAAATGAAGACCCTTTGAAGTCATATTGCACGGTACCCATTCCACGGGTCTCAACTCTCCAGGTTTAAGGTATTCTTCCTTCAGCTAAAACATGCATGTGGAACCCAGAGTATGATCAACCATGTGAACGGGAGATGTGTTCAAATATGTCTCAGTTTTCCTACCCTGGTACTCGGGTGCAACATTCCAGACGCTTTACTAACACTCTCCCGACTTGGAGAGTCAGTCCCTTTAACCTCCTGTTTGGCCCAGTTTGCAATTTCTGCGGAAGATGAACAGGAATAGCGAGAACCAATGAGAGGCTAGCTGGAGGTGTCTGGACGGGCAAATTTAACTCTCATTTCCCACCAGGAAGAGGAATTAACCAAAGGCTCAGCGTGCCATGCCAGAACCAGATTAGGGCCTGAAGACATCCTGCGGTGTTGCGGCCAGCTCAAAAGAAAGCGAGTTGAAGAAAGGAGCTCAGGGGCACTGTAATTCACAAACCTGCAGAGTTATAAATGACAGCTATCGTCCAAAAATATACTGAAGTAAGGCTGCCAAGAGGACTTGAAAGCGGGGCAGAATTACAGGAAACCGATTTCAGGAGGTAGACTGGAATTGCATTGAAAGCATAGGAAAAGAGGCAGAACGTCCACAATGATGCACTTGGCCAAAAAGGGCGTATGCGTTTTTTCCTGAATATATTCAGGAAAAAACGCATACGCCCTTTTTGGCCAACCAAGCAAGCTTGCAAAGGAAATCTGCACTACAATGAAGTCTCACTTCCTCCCGGTCAAAAGGGCCATCTGAAAAAAGTGTAAAATCCAGAAAGGCAGGACAGGCCATGGAGAACTGGGAGCCTTGTTATGCAGATGGGCGGGATGTAAATTGCCAACAACCACTCGGGAGAAGTGTATGGTGTTTCCTGAAACATCTAAAAAACAAAGCAACAGAGCCTAGGGCACTTCCACTTATGGTCCTATAGCTTAGGGAAATTAAAATCAAAAAGACACAGCCACCCCAAAGTTTGGAACGGCTCTGTTTACAAGAACCTCATTTACAGTACAAGTTCAACATCGCAGAAAATGAAAAATGGATAAAGAAGTTGTGGTAATCACTTACAAAGCAATATCACTCAGCAATGAAATCTATGTCATCAGGCCCTTAGCAGCACAATGAGTGGATTCAGGTATGATGATTCTAACTGAAATAAGTCACACAGAAAAAGAAACATCATAAGATATCAGTAATACACGGAATGGAAACTTGGCTACACAGGAACTGAATTACAGAACAGAACAGGGTCTCAAATTTAGAAAACCAACTTATGCTTGCTTAAGGGGAAAGGTGAGTTGGGGTGCTGCATAAAACCAGAGATTGAAATGAGCACAGATAAAGTTCCTTAAGCCAAATATGGAATAGACAAGAGCTACTCCTTGCTCAACGAAATGGACTCAACACCCCATATTAAACGCCTAAGAATGTACCTGACTAGTAAGTATCTTAAAACCTATGGATTGCTATGTCTCCGAAAGAGAATCAAGCATGTGTACAGGGGCATAAACGCAGCAGTGATAGGATTGGAGAGGTTCGGTGAGCAAATGAAGACCCTTTGAAGTCATATTGCATGGTACCCATTCCACGGGTTTCACCTACCCAGGTTTAAGGTATTCTTCCTTCAGCTAAAACATGCATGTGGAACCTAGAGTATGATCAACCATGTGATCGGGAGACGTGTTCAACTATTTCTCAGTTTTCGTACCCTGGTACTCGGGTGCAACATTCCAGACGCTTTACTAACACTGTCCCCACTTGGAGAGTCAGCGCCTTTAACCTCCTGTTTGGCCCAGTTTGCAATTTCTGCGGAAGATGAACAGGAATAGCGAGAACCAATGAGAGGCTAGCTGGAGGTGTCTGGACGGGCAAATTTAACTCTCATTTCCCACCAGGAAGAGGAAATAACCAAAGGCTCAGCGTGCCGTACCGGAACCAGATTAGGGCCTGAAGCCATCCTGCGGTGTTGCGGCCAGCTCAAAAGAAAGCGAGTTGAAGAAAGGAGCTCAGGGGCACTGTAATTCACAAACCTGCAGAGTTATAAATGACAGCTATCGTCCAAAAATAGACTGAAGTAAGGCTGCCAAGAGGACTTGAAAGTGGGGCAGAATTGCAGGAAACCGATTTCAGGAGGTAGACTGGAATTGCATTGAAAGCATAGGAAAAGAGGCAGAACATCCACAATGATGCACTTGGCCAAAAAGGGCGTATGCGTTTTTTCCTGAATATATTCAGGAAAAAACGCATACGCCCTTTTTGGCCAACCAAGCAAGCTTGCAAAGGAAATCTGCACTACAATGAAGTCTCACTTCCCCCCGGTCAAAAGGGCCATCTGAAAAAAGTGTAAAATCCAGAAAGGCAGGACAGGCCATGGAGAACTGGGAGCCTTGTTATGCTGATGGGCGGGATGTAAATTGCCAAGAACCACTTGGGAGAAGTGTATGGTGTTTCCTGAAACAACTAAAAAACAAAGCAAGAGAACCTAGGGCACTTCCACTTATGGTCCTATAGCTTAGGGAAATTAAAATCAAAAAGACACAGCCACCCCAAAGTTTGGGACGCCTCTGTTTACAAGAACCTCGTTTACAGAACAAGTTCAACATCGCAGAAAGTGAAAAATGGATAAAGAAGTTGTGGTATTTACTTACAAAGCAATATCACCAAGCAATCTGTGTCATCAGGCCCTTAGCAGCACAATGAGTGGATTCAGGTATGATGATTCTAACTGAAATAAGTCACACAGAAAAAGAAACATCATAAGATATCACTAATACATGGAATGTAAACTTGGCTACACAGGAACTGAATTACAGAACAGAACAGGGTCTCAAATTTAGAAAACCAACTTATGCTTCCTTAAGGGGAAAGGTGAGTTGGGGTGCTGCATAAAACCAGAGATTGAAATGAGCACAGATAAAGTTCCTTAAGCCAAATATGGAATAGACAAGAGATACTCCTTGCTCAAAGAAATGGACTCAACACCGCATATTAAACGCCTAAGAATGTACCTGACTAGTAAGTATCTTAAAACCTAGGGATTGCTATGTCTCCGAAAGAGAATCAAGCATGTGTACAGGGGCATAAACGCAGCAGTGATAGGATTGGAGAGGTTCTGTGAGCAAATGAAGACCCTTTGAAGTCATATTGCATGGTACCCATTCCACGGGTTTCAACTACCCAGGTTTTAGGTATTCTTCCTTCAGCTAAAACATGCATGTGGAACCCAGAGTATGATCAACCATGTGATCGGGAGACGTGTTCAAATATGTCTCAGTTTTCCTCCCCTGGTACTCGGGTGCAACATTCCAGACGCTTTACTAACACTCTCCCGACTTGGAGAGTCAGTCCCTTTAACCTCCTGTTTGGCGCAGTTTGCAATTTCTGCGGAAGATGAACAGGAATAGCAAGAACCAATGAGAGGCTAGCTGGAGGTGTCTGGACGGCCAAATTTAACTCTCATTTCCCACCAGGAAGAGGAATTAACCAAAGGCTCAGTGTGCCGTACCGGAACCAGATTAGGGCCTGAAGCCATCCTGCGGTGTTGCGGCCAGGTCACAAGAAAGTGAGTTGAAGAAAGGAGCTCAGGGGCACTGTAATTCACAAACCTGCAGAGTTATAAATGACAGCTATCGTCCAAAAATAGACTGAAGTAAGGCTGCCAAGAGGACTTGAAAGCGGGGCAGAATTGCAGGAAACCGATTTCAGGAGGTAGACTGGAATTGCATTGAAAGCATAGGAAAAGAGGCAGAACGTCCACAATGATGCACTTGGCCAAAAAGGGCGTATGCGTTTTTTCCTGAATATATTCAGGAAAAAACGCATACGCCCTTTTTGGCCAACCAAGCAAGCTTGCAAAGGAAATCTGCACTACAATGAAGTCTCACTTCCCCCCGGTCAAAAGGGCCATCTGAAAAAAGTGTAAAATCCAGAAAGGCAACAGGCCATTGAGAACTGGGAGCCTTGTTATGCTGATGGGCGGGATGTAAATTGCCAACAGACACTTGGGAGAAGTGTATGGTGTTTCCTGAAACATCTAAAAAACAAAGCAACAGAACCTAGGGCACTTCCACTTATGGTCCTATAGCTTAGGGAAATTAAAATCAAAAAGACACAGCCACCCCAAAGTTTAGAACGGCTCTGTTTACAAGAACCTAGTTTACAGTACAAGTTCAACATCGCAGAAAGTGAAAAATGGATAAAGAAGTTGTGGTATTTACTTACAAAGCAATATCACTCAGCAATGAAATCTGTGTCATCAGGCCCTTAGCAGCAAAATGAGTGGATTCAGGTATGATGATTCTAATTGAAATAAGTCACACAGAAAAAGAAACATCATAAGATATCACTAATACACGGAATGTAAACTTGGCTACACAGGAACTGCATTCCAAAACAGAACAGGGTCTCAAATTTAGAAAACCAACTTATGCTTGCTTAAGGGGAAAGGTGAGTTGGGGTGCTGCATAAAACCAGAGATTGAAATGAGCACAGATAAAGTTCCTTAAGCCAAATATGGAATAGACAAGAGCTACTCCTTGCTCAACGAAATGGACTCAACACCCCATATTAAACGCCTAAGAATGTACCTGACTAGTAAGTATCTTAAAACCTATGGATTGCTATGTCTCCAAAAGAGAATCAAGCGTGTGTACAGGGGCATAAACGCAGCAGTAATAGGATTGGAGAGGTTCGGTGAGCAAATGAAGACCCTTTGAAGTCATATTGCATGGTACCCATTCCACGGGTTTCAACTACCCAGGTTTAAGGTATTCTTCCTTCAGCTAAAACATGCATGTGGAACCCAGTGTATGATCAACCATGTGAACGGGAGACGTGTTCAAATATGTCTCAGTTTTCCTCCCCTGGTACTCGGGTGCAACATTCCAGACGCTTTACTAACACTCTCCCCACTTGGAGAGTCAGTCCCTTTAACCTCCTGTTTGTCCCACTTTGCAATTTCTGCGGAAGATGAACAGGAATAGCGAGAACCAATGAGAGGCTAGCTGGAGGTGTCTGGACGGGCAAATTTAACTCTCATTTCCCACCAGGAAGAGGAATTAACCAAAGGCTCAGCATGCCATGCCGGAACCAGATTAGGGCCTGAAGCCATCCTGCGGTGTTGCGGCCAGGTCACAAGAAAGCGAGTTGAAGAAAGGAGCTCAGGGGCACTGTAATTCACAAACCTGCAGAGTTATAAATGACAGCTATCGTCCAAAAATAGACTGAAGTAAGGCTGCCAAGAGGACTTGAAAGCGGGGCAGAATTGCAGGAAACCGATTTCAGGAGGTAGACTGGAATTGCATTGAAAGCATAGGAAAAGAGGCAGAACGTCCACAATGATGCACTTGGCCAAAAAGGGCTTATGCGTTTTTTCCTGAATATATTCAGGAAAAAACGCATAAACCCTTTTTGGCCAACGAAGCAAACTTGCAAAGGAAATCTGCACTACAATGAAGTCTCACTTCTCCCCGGTCAAAAGGGCCATCTGAAAAAAGTGTGAAATCCAGAAAGGCAGGACAGGCCATGGAGAACTGGGAGCCTTGTTATGCTGATGGGCGGGATGTAAATTGCCAACAGACACTCAGGAGAAGTGTATGGTGTTTCCTGAAACATCTAAAAAACAAAGCAACAGAGCCTAGGGCACTTCCACTTATGGTCCTATAGCTTAGGGAAATTAAAATCAAAAAGACACAGCCACCCCAAAGTTTGGGACGCCTCTGTTTACAAGAACCTCGTTTACCGTACAAGTTCAATATCACAGAAAGTGAAAAATGGATAAAGAACTTGTGGTACTTACGCACAATGCAGTATCACTCAGCAATGAAATCTATGTCATCAGGCCCTTAGCAGCATAATGAGTGGATTCAGGTACGATGATTCTAACTGAAATAAGTCACACAGAAAGAGAAACATCATAAGATATCACTAATAAACGGAATGTAAACTTGGCTACACAGGAACTGCATTCCAAAACAGAACAGGGTCTGAAATTTAGAAAACCAACTTATGCTTGCTTAAGGGGAAAGGTGAGTTGGGGTGCTGCATAAAACCAGAGATTGAAATGAGCACAGATAAAGTTCCTTAAGCCAAATATGGAATAGACAAGAGCTACTCCTTGCTCAACGAAATGGACTCAAAACCCCATATTAAACGCCTAAGAATGTACCTGACTAGTAAGTATCTTAAAACCTATGGATTGCTATGTCTCCGAAAGAGAATCAAGCGTGTGTACAGGGGCATAAACGCAGCAGTGATAGGATTGGAGAGGTTCGGTGAGCAAATGAAGACCCTTTGAAGTCATATTGCATGGTACCCATTACACCGGTCTCAACTCTCCAGGTTTAAGGTATTCTTCCTTCAGCTAAAACATGCATGTGGAACCCAGAGTATGATCAACCATGTGAACAGGAGACGTGTTCAAATATGTCTCAGTATTCCTCCCCTGGTACTCGGGTGCAACATTCCAGACGCTTTACTAACACTCTCCCGACTTGGAGAGTCAGTCCCTTTAACCTCCTGTTTGGCGCAGTTTGCAATTTCTGCGGAAGATGAACAGGAATAGCAAGAACCAATGAGAGGCTAGCTGGAGGTGTCTGGACGGCCAAATTTAACTCTCATTTCCCACCAGGAAGAGGAATTAACCAAAGGCTCAGTGTGCCGTACCGGAACCAGATTAGGGCCTGAAGCCATCCTGCGGTGTTGCGGCCAGGTCACAAGAAAGTGAGTTGAAGAAAGGAGCTCAGGGGCACTGTAATTCACAAACCTGCAGAGTTATAAATGACAGCTATCGTCCAAAAATAGACTGAAGTAAGGCTGCCAAGAGGACTTGAAAGCGGGGCAGAATTGCAGGAAACCGATTTCAGGAGGTAGACTGGAATTGCATTGAAAGCATAGGAAAAGAGGCAGAACGTCCACAATGATGCACTTGGCCAAAAAGGGCGTATGCGTTTTTTCCTGAATATATTCAGGAAAAAACGCATACGCCCTTTTTGGCCAACCAAGCAAGCTTGCAAAGGAAATCTGCACTACAATGAAGTCTCACTTCCCCCCGGTCAAAAGGGCCATCTGAAAAAAGTGTAAAATCCAGAAAGGCAACAGGCCATTGAGAACTGGGAGCCTTGTTATGCTGATGGGCGGGATGTAAATTGCCAACAGACACTTGGGAGAAGTGTATGGTGTTTCCTGAAACATCTAAAAAACAAAGCAACAGAACCTAGGGCACTTCCACTTATGGTCCTATAGCTTAGGGAAATTAAAATGAAAAAGACACAGCCACCCCAAAGTTTAGAACGGCTCTGTTTACAAGAACCTAGTTTACAGTACAAGTTCAACATCGCAGAAAGTGAAAAATGGATAAAGAAGTTGTGGTATTTACTTACAAAGCAATATCACTCAGCAATGAAATCTGTGTCATCAGGCCCTTAGCAGCAAAATGAGTGGATTCAGGTATGATGATTCTAATTGAAATAAGTCACACAGAAAATGAAACATCATAAGATATCACTAATACACGGAATGTAAACTTGGCTACACAGGAACTGCATTCCAAAACAGAACAGGGTCTCAAATTTAGAAAACCAACTTATGCTTGCTTAAGGGGAAAGGTGAGTTGGGGTGCTGCATAAAACCAGAGATTGAAATGAGCACAGATAAAGTTCCTTAAGCCAAATATGGAATAGACAAGAGCTACTCCTTGCTCAACGAAATGGACTCAACACCCCATATTAAACGCCTAAGAATGTACCTGACTAGTAAGTATCTTAAAACCTATGGATTGCTATGTCTCCAAAAGAGAATCAAGCGTGTGTACAGGGGCATAAACGCAGCAGTAATAGGATTGGAGAGGTTCGGTGAGCAAATGAAGACCCTTTGAAGTCATATTGCATGGTACCCATTCCACGGGTTTCAACTACCCAGGTTTAAGGTATTCTTCCTTCAGCTAAAACATGCATGTGGAACCCAGTGTATGATCAACCATGTGAACGGGAGACGTGTTCAAATATGTCTCAGTTTTCCTCCCCTGGTACTCGGGTGCAACATTCCAGACGCTTTACTAACACTCTCCCCACTTGGAGAGTCAGTCCCTTTAACCTCCTGTTTGTCCCACTTTGCAATTTCTGCGGAAGATGAACAGGAATAGCGAGAACCAATGAGAGGCTAGCTGGAGGTGTCTGGACGGGCAAATTTAACTCTCATTTCCCACCAGGAAGAGGAATTAACCAAAGGCTCAGCATGCCATGCCGGAACCAGATTAGGGCCTGAAGCCATCCTGCGGTGTTGCGGCCAGGTCACAAGAAAGCGAGTTGAAGAAAGGAGCTCAGGGGCACTGTAATTCACAAACCTGCAGAGTTATAAATGACAGCTATCGTCCAAAAATAGACTGAAGTAAGGCTGCCAAGAGGACTTGAAAGCGGGGCAGAATTGCAGGAAACCGATTTCAGGAGGTAGACTGGAATTGCATTGAAAGCATAGGAAAAGAGGCAGAACGTCCACAATGATGCACTTGGCCAAAAAGGGCTTATGCGTTTTTTCCTGAATATATTCAGGAAAAAACGCATAAACCCTTTTTGGCCAACGAAGCAAACTTGCAAAGGAAATCTGCACTACAATGAAGTCTCACTTCTCCCCGGTCAAAAGGGCCATCTGAAAAAAGTGTGAAATCCAGAAAGGCAGGACAGGCCATGGAGAACTGGGAGCCTTGTTATGCTGATGGGCGGGATGTAAATTGCCAACAGACACTCAGGAGAAGTGTATGGTGTTTCCTGAAACATCTAAAAAACAAAGCAACAGAGCCTAGGGCACTTCCACTTATGGTCCTATAGCTTAGGGAAATTAAAATCAAAAAGACACAGCCACCCCAAAGTTTGGGACGCCTCTGTTTACAAGAACCTCGTTTACCGTACAAGTTCAATATCACAGAAAGTGAAAAATGGATAAAGAACTTGTGGTACTTACGCACAATGCAGTATCACTCAGCAATGAAATCTATGTCATCAGGCCCTTAGCAGCATAATGAGTGGATTCAGGTACGATGATTCTAACTGAAATAAGTCACACAGAAAGAGAAACATCATAAGATATCACTAATAAACGGAATGTAAACTTGGCTACACAGGAACTGCATTCCAAAACAGAACAGGGTCTGAAATTTAGAAAACCAACTTATGCTTGCTTAAGGGGAAAGGTGAGTTGGGGTGCTGCATAAAACCAGAGATTGAAATGAGCACAGATAAAGTTCCTTAAGCCAAATATGGAATAGACAAGAGCTACTCCTTGCTCAACGAAATGGACTCAAAACCCCATATTAAACGCCTAAGAATGTACCTGACTAGTAAGTATCTTAAAACCTATGGATTGCTATGTCTCCGAAAGAGAATCAAGCGTGTGTACAGGGGCATAAACGCAGCAGTGATAGGATTGGAGAGGTTCGGTGAGCAAATGAAGACCCTTTGAAGTCATATTGCATGGTACCCATTACACCGGTCTCAACTCTCCAGGTTTAAGGTATTCTTCCTTCAGCTAAAACATGCATGTGGAACCCAGAGTATGATCAACCATGTGAACAGGAGACGTGTTCAAATATGTCTCAGTATTCCTCCCCTGGTACTCGGGTGCAACATTCCAGACGCTTTACTAACACTCTCCCGACTTGGAGAGTCAGTCCCTTTAACCTCCTGTTTGGCCCAGTTTGCAATTTCTGCGGAAGATGAACAGGAATAGCGAGAACCAATGAGAAGCTAGCTGGAGGTGTCTGGACGGGCAAATTTAACTCTCATTTCCCACCAGGAAGAGGAATTAACCAAAGGCTCAGCATGCCGTGCCGGAACCAGATTAGGGCCTGAAGCCATCCTGCGGTGTTGCGGCCAGGTCACAAGAAAGCGAGTTGAAGAAAGGACCTCAGGGGCACTGTAATTCACAAACCTGCAGAGTTATAAATGACAGCTATCGTCCAAAAATAGACTGAAGTAAGGCTGCCAAGAGGACTTGAAAGCGGGGCAGAATTGCAGGAAACCGATTTCAGGAGGTAGACTGGAATTCCATTGAAAGCATAGGAAAAGAGGCAGAACGTCCACAATGATGTACTTGGCCAAAAAGGGCGTATGCGTTTTTTCCTGAATATATTCAGGAAAAAACGCATACGCCCTTTTTGGCCAACCAAGCAAGCTTGCAAAGGAAATCTGCACTACAATGAAGTCTCACTTCCCCCCGGTCAAAAGGGCCATCTGAAAAAAGTGTAAAATCCAGAAAGGCAGGACAGGCCATGGAGAACTGGGAGCCTTGTTATGCTGATGGGCGGGATGTAAATTGCCAACAGACACTCAGGAGAAGTGTATGTTGTTTCCTGAAACATCTAAAAAACAAAGCAACAGAGCCTAGGGCACTTCCACTTATGGTCCTATAGCTTAGGGAAATTAAAATCAAAAAGACACAGCCACCCCAAAGTTTGGGACGCCTCCATTTACAAGAACCTCGTTTACCATACAAGTTCAATATCACAGAAAGTGAAAAATGGATAAAGAAGTTGTGGTACTTACGTACAATGCAGTATCACTCAGCAATGAAATCTATGTCATCAGGCCCATAGCAGCATAATGAGTGGATTCAGGTACGATGATTCTAACTGAAATAAGTCACACAGAAAAAGAAACATCATAAGATATCACTAATACACGGAATGTAAACTTGGCTACACAGGAACTGCATTCCAAAACAGAACAGGGTCTCAAATTTAGAAAACCAACTTATGCTTGCTTAAGGGGAAAGGTGAGTTGGGGTGCTGCATAAAACCAGAGATTGAAATGAGCACAGATAAAGTTCCTTAAGCCAAATATGGAATAGACAAGAGCTACTCCTTGCTCAACGAAATGGACTCAACACCGCATATTAAACGCCTAAGAATGTACCTGACTAGTAAGTATCTTAAAACCTATGGATTGCTATGTCTCCAAAAGAGAATCAAGCGTGTGTACAGGGGCATAAACGCAGCAGTGATAGGACTGGAGAGGTTCGGTGAGCAAATGAAGACCCTTTGAAGTCATAATGCATGGTACCCATTACACGGGTCTCAGCTCTCCAGGTTTAAGGTATTCTTCCTTCAGCTAAAACATGCATGTGGAACCCAGAGTATGATCAACCATGTGAACGGGAGACGTGTTCAAATATGTCTCAGTTTTCGTACCCTGGTACTCGGGTGCAACATTCCAGACGCTTTACTAACACTCTCCCCACTTGGAGAGTCAGTCCCTTTAACCTCCTGTTTGGCCCAGTTTGCAATTTCTGCGGAAGATGAACAGGAATAGCGAGAACCAATGAGAGGCTAGCTGGAGGTGTCTGGACGGGCAAATTTAACTCTCATTTCCCACCAGGAAGAGGAATTAACCAAAGGCTCAGCATGCCGAGCTGGAACCAGATTAGGGCCTGAAGACATCCTGCGGTGTTGCGGCCAGGTCACAAGAAAGCGAGTTGAAGAAAGGAGCTCAGGGGCACTGTAATTCACAAACCTGCAGAGTTATAAATGACAGCTATCGTCCAAAAATAGACTGAAGTAAGGCTGCCAAGAGGACTTGAAAGCGGGGCAGAATTGCAGGAAACCGATTTCAGGAGGTAGACTGGAATTGCATTGAAAGCATAGGAAAAGAGGCAGAACGTCCACAATGATGCACTTGGCCAAAAAGGGCGTATGCGTTTTTTCCTGAATATATTCAGGAAAAAACGCATACGCCCTTTTTGGCCAACCAAGCAAGCTTGCAAAGGAAATCTGCACTACAATGAAGTCTCACTTCCCCCCGGTCAAAAGGGCCATCTGAAAAAAGTGTAAAATCCAGAAAGGCAGGACAGGCCATGGAGAACTGGGAGCCTTGTTATGCTGATGGGCGGGATGTAAATTGCCAACAACCACTCGGGAGAAGTGTATGGTGTTTCCTGAAACATCTAAAAAACAAAGCAACAGAGCCTAGGGCACTTCTACTTATGGTCCTATAGCTTAGGGAATTTAAAATCAAAAAGACACAGCCACCCCAATGTTTCGAATGGCTCTGTTTACAAGAACCTCGTTTACAGTACAAGTTCAACATCGCAGAAAGTGAAAAATGGATAAAAAAGTTGTGGTATTTACTTACAAAGCAATATCACTCAGCAATGAAATCTGTGTCATCAGACCCTTAGCAGCACAATGAGTGGATTCAGGTATGATGATTCTAACTGAAATAAGTCACACAGAAAAAGAAACATCATAAGATATCACTAATACACGGAATGTAAACTTGGCTACACAGGAACTGAATTACAGAACAGAACAGGGTCTCAAATTTAGAAAACCAACTTATGCTTGCTTAAGGGGAAAGGTGAGTTGGGGTGCTGCATAAAACCAGAGATTGAAATGAGCACAGATAAAGTTCCTTAAGCCAAATATGGAATAGACAAGAGCTACTCCTTGCTCAACGAAATGGACTCAACACCGCATATTAAACGCCTAAGAATGTACCTGACTAGTAAGTATCTTAAAACCTATGGATTGCTATGTCTCCGAAAGAGAATCAAGCATGTGTACAGGGGCATAAACGCAGCAGTGATAGGATTGGAGAGGTTCAGTGAGCAAATGAAGACCCTTTGAATTCATATTGCATGGTACCCATTCCACGGGTTTCAACTACCCAGATTTTAGGTATTCTTCCTTCAGCTAAAACATGCATGTGGAACCCAGAGTATGAGCAACCATGTGATCGGGAGACGTGTTCAAATATGTCTCAGTTTTCCTCCCCTGGGACTCGGGTGCAACATTCCAGACGCTTTACTAACACTCTCCCCACTTGGAGAGTCAGCGCCTTTAACCTCCTGTTTGGCCCAGTTTGCAATTTCTGCGGAAGATGAACAGGAATAGCGAGAACCAATGAGAGGCTAGCTGGAGGTGTCTGGACGGGCAAATTTAACTCTCATTTCCCACCAGGAAGAGGAAATAACCAAAGGCTCAGCGTGCCATACCGGAACCAGATTAGGGCCTGAAGCCATCCTGCGGTGTTGCGGCCAGCTCAAAAGAAAGCGAGTTGAAAAAAGGAGCTCAGGGGCACTGTAATTCACAAACCTGCAGAGTTATAAATGACAGCTATCGTCCAAAAATAGACTGAAGTAAGGCTGCCAAGAGGACTTGAAAGCGGGGCAGAATTGCAGGAAACCGATTTCAGGAGGTAGACTGGAATTGCATTGAAAGCATAGGAAAAGAGGCAGAACGTCCACAATGATGCACTTGGCCAAAAAGGGCGTATGCGTTTTTTCCTGAATATATTCAGGAAAAAACGCATACGCCCTTTTTGGCCAACCAAGCAAGCTTGCAAAGGAAATCTGCACTACAATGAAGTCTCACTTCCTCCCGGTCAAAAGGGCCATCTGAAAAATGTGTAAAATCCAGAAAGGCAGGACAGGCCATGGAGAACTGGGAGCCTTGTTATGCTGATGGGCGGGATGTAAATTGCCAACAGACACTGGGGAGAAGTGTATGGTGTTTCCTGAAACATCTAAAAAACAAAGCAACAGAACCTAGGGCACTTCCACTTATGGTCCTATAGCTTAGGGAAATTAAAATCAAAAAGACACAGCCACCCCAAAGTTTCGAACGGCTCTGTTTACAAGAACCTCGTTTACAGTACAAGTTCAACATCGCAGAAAGTGAAAAATGGTTAAAAAAGTTTTGGTATTTACTTACAAAGCAATATCACTCAGCAATGAAATCTGTGTCATCAGGCCCTTAGCAGCACAATGAGTGGATTCAGGTATGATGATTCTAACTGAAATAAGTCACACAGAAAAAGAAACATCATAAGATATCAGTAATACACAGAATGTAAACTTGGCTACACAGGAACTGAATTACAGAACAGAACAGGGTCTCAAATTTAGAAAACCAACTTATGCTTGCTTAAGGGGAAAGGTGAGTTGGGGTGCTGCATAAAACCAGAGATTGAAATGAGCACAGATAAAGTTCCTTAAGCCAAATATGGAATAGACAAGAGCTACTCCTTGCTCAACGAAATGGACTCAACACCGCATATTAAACGCCTAAGAATGTACCTGAGTAGTAAGTATCTTAAAACCTATGGATTGCTATGTCTCCGAAAGAGAATCAAGCATGTGTACAGGGGCATAAACGCAGCAGTGATAGGATTGGAGAGGTTCGGTGAGCAAATGAAGACCCTTTGAAGTCATATTGCATGGTACCCATTCCACGGGTTTAAACTACCCAGGTTTTAGGTATTCTTCCTTCAGCTAAAACATGCATGTGGAACCCAAGTATGATCAACCATGTGAACGGGAGACGTGTTCAAATATGTCTCAGTTTTCCTCCCCTGGTACTCGGGTGCAACATTCCAGACACTTTACTAACACTCTCCCGAATTGGAGAGTCAGCGCCTTTAACCTCCTGTTTGGCCCAGTTTGCAATTTCTGTGGAAGATGAACAGGAATAGCGAGAACCAATGAGAGGCTAGCTGGAGGTGTCTGGACGGGCAAATTTAACTCTCATTTCCCACCAGGAAGAGGAAATAACCAAAGGCTCAGTGTGCCGTGCCGGAACCAGATTAGGGCCTGAAGCCATCCTGCGGTGTTGCGGCCAGCTCACAGGAAAACGAGTTGAAGAAAGGAGCTCAGGGGCACTGTAATTCACAAACCTGCAGAGTTATAAATGACAGCTATCGTCCAAAAATAGACTGAAGTAAGGCTGCCAAGAGGACTTGAAAGCGGGGCAGAATTGCAGGAAACCGATTTCAGGAGGTAGACTGGAATTGCATTGAAAGCATAGGAAAAGAGGCCGAACGTCCACAATGATGCACTTGGCCAAAAAGGGCGTATGCGTTTTTTCCTGAATATATTCAGGAAAAAACGCATACGCCCTTTTTGGCCAACCAAGCAAGCTTGCAAAGGAAATCTGCACTACAATGAAGTCTCACTTCCCCCCGGTCAAAAGGGCCATCTGAAAAAAGTGTAAAATCCAGAAAGGCAGGACAGGCCATGGAGAACTGGGAGCCTTGTTATGCTGAAGGGCGGGATGTAAATTGCCAACAACCACTCGGGAGAAGTGTATGGTGTTTCCTGAAACATCTAAAAAACAAAGCAACAGAGCCTTGGGCACTTCCACTTATGGTCCTATAGCTTAGGGAATTTAAAATCAAAAAGACACAGCCACCCCAAAGTTTCGAACGGCTCTGTTTACAAGAATCTCGTTTACAGTACAAGTTCAACATCGCAGAAAGTGAAAAATGGATAAAAAAGTTTTGGTATTTACTTACAAAGCAATATCACTCAGCAATGAAATCTGTGTCATCAGGCCCTTAGCAGCACAATGAGTGGATTCAGGTATGATGATTCTAACTGAAATAAGTCACACAGAAAAAGAAACATCATAAGATATCAGTATTACATGGAATGTAAACTTGGCTACACAGGAACTGAATTACAGAACAGAACAGGGTCTCAAATTTAGAAAACCAACTTATGCTTGCTTAAGGGGAAAGGGGAGTTGGGGTGCTGCATAAAACCAGAGATTGAAATGAGCACAGATAAAGTTCCTTAAGCCAAATATGGAATAGACAAGAGCTACTCCTTGCTCAACGAAATGGACTCAACACCGCATATTAAACGCCTAAGAATGTACCTCACTAGTAAGTATCTTAAAACCTATGGATTGCTATGTCTCCAAAAGAGAATCAAGCATGTGTACAGGGTCATAAACGCAGCAGTGATAGGATTGGAGAGGTTCGGTGAGCAAATGAAGACCCTTTGAAGTCATATTGCATGGTACCCATTACACGGGTCTCAACTCTCCAGGTTTAAGGTATTCTTCCTTCAGCTAAAACATGCATGTGGAACCCAGAGTATGATCAACCATGTGAACGGGAGACGTGTTCAAATATGTCTCAGTTTTCCTCCCCTGGTACTTGGGTGCAACATTCCAGACGCTTTACTAACACTCTCCCGACTTGGAGAGTCAGTCCCTTTAACCTCCTGTTTGGCCCAGTTTGCAAATTCTGCGGAAGATGAACAGGAATAGCGAGAACCAATGAGAGGCTAGCTGGAGGTGTCTGGACGGGCAAATTTAACTCTCATTTCCCACCAGGAAGAGGAATTAACCAAAGGCTCAGCATGCCGGGCCGGAACCATATTAGGGCCTGAAGCCATCCTGCGGTGTTGCGGCCAGGTCACAAGAAAGCGAGTTGAAGAAAGGAGCTCAGGGGCACTGCAATTCACAAACCAGCAGAGTTATAAATGACAGCTATCGTCCAAAAATAGACTGAAGTAAGGCTGCCAAGAGGACTTGAAAGCAGGGCAGAATTGCAGGAAACCGATTGGCACAATGATGCCATCCTGCGGTGTTGCGGCCAGCTCAAAAGAAAGCGAGTTGAAGAAAGGAGCTCAGGGGCACTGTAATTCACAAACCTGCAGAGTTATAAATGACAGCTATCGTCCAAAAATATACTGAAGTAAGGCTGCCAAGAGGACTTGAAAGCGGAGCAGAATTGCAGGAAACCGATTTCAGGAGGTAGACTGGAATTGCATTGAAAGCATAGGAAAAGAGGCAGAACGTCCACAATGATGCACTTGGCCAAAAAGGGCGTATGCGTTTTTTCCTGAATATATTCAGGAAAAAACGCATACGCCCTTTTTGGCCAACCAAGCAAGCTTGCAAAGGAAATCTGCACTACAATGAAGTCTCACTTCCCCCCGGTCAAAAGGGCCATCTGAAAAAAGTGTAAAATCCAGAAAGGCAACAGGCCATTGAGAACTGGGAGCCTTGTTATGCTGATGGGCGGGATGTAAATTGCCAACAGACACTCAGGAGAAGTGTATGGTGTTTCCTGAAACATCTAAAAAACAAAGCAACAGAGCCTAGGGCACTTCCACTTATGGTCCTATAGCTTAGGGAAATTAAAATCAAAAAGACACAGCCACCCCAAAGTTTGGGACGCCTCCGTTTACAAGAACCTCGTTTACCGTACAAGTTCAATATCACAGAAAGTGAAAAATGGATAAAGAACTTGTGGTACTTACGTACAATGCAGTATCACTCAGCAATGAAATCTATGTCATCAGGCCCGTAGCAGCATAATGAGTGGATTCAGGTACGATGATTCTAACTGAAATAAGTCACACAGAAAAAGAAACATCATAAGATATCACTAATACACGGAATGTAAACTTGGCTACACAGGAACTGAATTACAGAACAGAACAGGGTCTCAAATTTAGAAAACCAACTTATGCTTGCTTAAGGGGAAAGGTGAGTTGGGGTGCTGCATAAAACCAGAGATTGAAATGAGCACAGATAAAGTTCCTTAAGCCAAATATGGAATAGACAAGAGCTACTCCTTGCTCAATGAAATGGACTCAGAACCCCATATTAAACGCCTAAGAATGTACCTGACTAGTAAGTATCTTAAAACCTATGGATTGCTATGTCTCCAAAAGAGAATCAAGCGTGTGTACAGGGGCATAAACGCAGCAGTGATAGGATTGGAGAGGTTCGGTGAGCAAATGAAGACCCTTTGAAGTCATATTGCATGGTACCCATTACACGGGTCTCAGCTCTCCAGGTTTAAGGTATTCTTCCTTCAGCTAAAACATGCATGTGGAACCCAGAGTATGATCAACCATGTGAACGGGAGACGTGTTCAAATATGTCTCAGTTTTCGTACCCTGGTACTCGGGTGCAACATTCCAGACGCTTTACTAACACTCTCCCGACTTGGAGAGTCAGTCCCTTTAACCTCCTGTTTGGCCCAGTTTGCAATTTCTGCGGAAGATGAACAGGAATAGCGAGAACCAATGAGAGGCTAGCTGGAGGTGTCTGGACGGGCAAATTTAACTCTCATTTCCCACCAGGAAGAGGAATTAACCAAAGGCTCAGCATGCCGGGCTGGAACCAGATTAGGGCCTGAAGCCATCCTGCGGTGTTGCGGCCAGGTCACAAGAAAGCGAGTTGAAGAAAGGAGCTCAGGGGCACTGTAATTCACAAACCTGCAGAGTTATAAATGACAGCTATCGTCCAAAAATAGACTGAAGTAAGGCTGCCAAGAGGACTTGAAAGCGGGGCAGAATTGCAGGAAACCGATTTCAGGAGGTAGACAGGAATTGCATTGAAAGCATAGGAAAAGAGGCAGAACGTCCACAATGATGCACTTGGCCAAAAAGGGCGTATGCGTTTTTTCCTGAATATATTCAGGAAAAAACGCATACGCCCTTTTTGGCCAACCAAGCAAACTTGCAAAGGAAATCTGCACTACAATGAAGTCTCACTTCCCACCGGTCAAAAGGGCCATCTGAAAAAAGTGTAAAATCCAGAAAGGCAACAGGCCATTGAGAACTGGGAGCCTTGTTATGCTGATGGGCGGGATGTAAATTGCCAACAGACACTCAGGAGAAGTGTATGGTGTTTCCAGAAACATCTAAAAAACAAAGCAACAGAGCCTAGGGCACTTCCACCTATGGTCCTATAGCTTAGGGAAATTAAAATCAAAAAGACACAGCCACCCCAAAGTTTGGGACGCCTCTGTTTACAAGAACCTCGTTTACCGTACAAGTTCAATATCACAGAAATGAAAAATGGATAAAGAACCTGTGGTACTTACGTACAATGCAGTATCACTCAGCAATGAAATCTATGTCATCAGGCCCGTAGCAGCACAATGAGTGGATTCAGGTATGATGATTCTAACTGAAATAAGTCACACAGAAAAAGAAACATCATAAGATATCAGTAATACACGGAATGTAAACTTGGCTACACAGGAACTGAATTACAGAACAGAACAGGGTCTCAAATTTAGAAAACCAACTTATGCTTGCTTAAGGGGAAAGGTGAGTTGGGGTGCTGCATAAAACCAGAGATTGAAATGAGCACAGATAAAGTTCCTTAAGCCAAATATGGAATAGCCAAGAGCTACTCCTTGCTCAACGAAATGGACTCAACACCGCATATTAAACGCCTAAGAATGTACCTGACTAGTAAGTATCTTAAAACCTATGGATTGCTATGTCTCCGAAAGAGAATCAAGCATGTGTACAGGGGCATAAACGCAGCAGTGATAGGATTGGAGAGGTTCAGTGAGCAAATGAAGACCCTTTGAATTCATATTGCATGGTACCCATTCCACGGGTTTCAACTACCCAGATTTTAGGTATTCTTCCTTCAGCTAAAACATGCATGTGTAACCTAGAGTATGATCAACCATGTGATCGGGAGACGTGTTCAAATATGTCTCAGTTTTCCTCCCCTGGGACTCGGGTGCAACATTCCAGACGCTTTACTAACACTCTCCCCACTTGGAGAGTCAGCGCCTTTAACCTCCTGTTTGGCCCAGTTTGCAATTTCTGCGGAAGATGAACAGGAATAGCGAGAACCAATGAGAGGCTAGCTGGAGGTGTCTGGACGGGCAAATTTAACTCTCATTTCCCACCAGGAAGAGGAAATAACCAAAGGCTCAGCGTGCCGTACCGGAACCAGATTAGGGCCTGAAGCCATCCTGCGGTGTTGCGGCCAGCTCAAAAGAAAGCGAGTTGAAAAAAGGAGCTCAGGGGCACTGTAATTCACAAACCTGCAGAGTTATAAATGACAGCTATCGTCCAAAAATAGACTGAAGTAAGGCTGCCAAGAGGACTTGAAAGCGGGACAGAATTGCAGGAAACCGATTTCAGGAGGTAGACTGGAATTGCATTGAAAGCATAGGAAAAGAGGCAGAACGTCCACAATGATGCACTTGGCCAAAAAGGGCGTATGCGTTTTTTCCTGAATATATTCAGGAAAAAACGCATACGCCCTTTTTGGCCAACCAAGCAAGCTTGCAAAGGAAATCTGCACTACAATGAAGTCTCACTTCCTCCCGGTCAAAAGGGCCATCTGAAAAAAGTGTAAAATCCAGAAAGGCAGGACAGGCCATGGAGAACTGGGAGCCTTGTTATGCTGATGGGCGGGATGTAAATTGCCAACAGACACTGGGGAGAAGTGTATGGTGTTTCCTGAAACATCTAAAAAACAAAGCAACAGAACCTAGGGCACTTCCACTTATGGTCCTATAGCTTAGGGAAATTAAAATCAAAAAGACACAGCCACCCCAAAGTTTGGAACGGCTCTGTTTACAAGAACCTCGTTTACAGTACAAGTTCAACATCGCAGAAAGTGAAAAATGGATAAAGAAGTTGTGGTATTTACTTACAAAGCAATATCACTCAGCAATGAAATGTATGTCATCAGGCCCTTAGCAGCACAATGAGTGGATTCAGGTATGATGATTCTAACTGAAATAAGTCACACAAGAAAAGAAACATCATAAGATATCAGTAATACACGGAATGTAAACTTGGCTACACAGGAACTGAATTACAGAACAGAACAGGGTCTCAAATTTAGAAAACCAACTTATGCTTGCTTAAGGGGAAAGGTGAGTTGGGGTGCTGCATAAAACCAGAGATTGAAATGAGCACAGATAAAGTTCCTTAAGCCAAATATGGAAGACAAGAGCTACTCCTTGCTCAGCGAAATGGACTCAACACCCCATATTAAACGCCTAAGAATGTACCTGACTAGTAAGTATCTTAAAACCTATGGATTGCTATGTCTCCGAAAGAGAATCAAGCATGTGTACAGGGGCATAAACGCAGCAGTGATAGGATTGGAGAGGTTCGGTGAGCAAATGAAGACCCTTTGAAGTCATATTGCATGGTACCCATTCCACGGGTTTCAACTACCCAGGTTTAAGGTATTCTTCCTTCAGCTAAAACATGCATGTGGAACCTAGATTATGATCAACCATGTGATGGGGAGACGTGTTCAAATATGTCTCAGTTTTCGTACCCTGGTACTCGGGTGCAACATTCCAGACGCTTTACTAACACTCTCCCGACTTGGAGAGTCAGTCCCTTTAACCTCCTGTTTGGCCCAGTTTGCAAATTCTGCGGAAGATGAACAGGAATAGCGAGAACCAATGAGAGACTAGCTGGAGGTGTCTGGACGGGCAAATTTAACTCTCATTTCCCACCAGGAAGAGGAATTAACCTAAGGCTCAGCGTGCCGTGCCGGATCCAGATTAGGGCCTGAAGCCATCCTGCGGTGCTGCGGCCAGGTCACAAGAAAGCGAGTTGAAGAAAGGAGCTCAGGGGCACTGTAATTCACAAACCTGCAGAGTTATAAATGACAGCTATCGTCCAAAAATAGACTGAAGTAAGGCTGCCAAGAGGACTTGAAAACGGGGCAGAATTGCAAGAAACCGATTTCAGGAGGTAGACTGGAATTGCATTGAAAGCATAGGAAAAGAGGCAGAACGTCCACAATGATGCACTTGGCCAAAAAGGGCGTATGCGTTTTTTCCTGAATATATTCAGGAAAAAACGCATACGCCCTTTTTGGCCAACCAAGCAAGCTTGCAAAGGAAATCTGCACTACAATGAAGTCTCACTTCCCCCCGGTCAAAAGGGCCATCTGAAAAAAGTGTAAAATCCAGAAAGGCAGGACAGGCCATGGAGAACTGGGAGCCTTGTTATGCTGAATGGTGGGATGTAAATTGCCAACAAACACTGGGGAGAAGTGTATGGTGTTTCCTGAAACATCTAAAAAACAAAGCAACAGAGCCTAGGGCACTTCCACTTATGGTCCTATAGCTTAGGGAATTTAAAATCAAAAAGACACAGCCACCCCAAAGTTTCGAACGGCTCTGTTTACAAGAACCTCGTTTACAGTACAAGTTCAACATCGCAGAAAGTGAAAAATGGATAAAAAAGTTTTGGTATTTACTTACAAAGCAATATCACTCAGCAATGAAATCTGTGTCATCAGGCCCTTAGCAGCACAATGAGTGGATTCAGGTATGATGATTCTAACTGAAATAAGTCACACAGAAAAAGAAACATCATAAGATATCAGTAATACACGGAATGTAAACCTGGCTACACAGGAACTGAATTACAGAACAGAACAGCGTCTCAAATTTAGAAAACCAACTTATGCTTGCTTAAGGGGAAAGGTGAGTTGGGGTGCTGCATAAAACCAGAGATTGAAATGAGCACAGATAAAGTTCCTTAAGCCAAATATGGAATAGCCAAGAGCTACTCCTTGCTCAACGAAATGGACTCAACACCGCATATTAAACGCCTAAGAATGTACCTGACTAGTAAGTATCTTAAAACCTATGGATTGCTATGTCTCCGAAAGAGAATCAAGCATGTGTACAGGGGCATAAACGCAGCAGTGATAGGATTGGAGAGGTTCAGTGAGCAAATGAAGACCCTTTGAATTCATATTGCATGGTACCCATTCCACGGGTTTCAACTACCCAGATTTTAGGTATTCTTCCTTCAGCTAAAACATGCATGTGTAACCTAGAGTATGATCAACCATGTGATCGGGAGACGTGTTCAAATATGTCTCAGTTTTCCTCCCCTGGGACTCGGGTGCAACATTCCAGACGCTTTACTAACACTCTCCCCACTTGGAGAGTCAGCGCCTTTAACCTCCTGTTTGGCCCAGTTTGCAATTTCTGCGGAAGATGAACAGGAATAGCGAGAACCAATGAGAGGCTAGCTGGAGGTGTCTGGACGGGCAAATTTAACTCTCATTTCCCACCAGGAAGAGGAAATAACCAAAGGCTCAGCGTGCCGTACCGGAACCAGATTAGGGCCTGAAGCCATCCTGCGGTGTTGTGGCCAGCTCAAAAGAAAGCGAGTTGAAAAAAGGAGCTCAGGGGCACTGTAATTCACAAACCTGCAGAGTTATAAATGACAGCTATCGTCCAAAAATAGACTGAAGTAAGGCTGCCAAGAGGACTTGAAAGCGGGACAGAATTGCAGGAAACCGATTTCAGGAGGTAGACTGGAATTGCATTGAAAGCATAGGAAAAGAGGCAGAACGTCCACAATGATGCACTTGGCCAAAAAGGGCGTATGCGTTTTTTCCTGAATATATTCAGGAAAAAACGCATACGCCCTTTTTGGCCAACCAAGCAAGCTTGCAAAGGAAATCTGCACTACAATGAAGTCTCACTTCCTCCCGGTCAAAAGGGCCATCTGAAAAAAGTGTAAAATCCAGAAAGGCAGGACAGGCCATGGAGAACTGGGAGCCTTGTTATGCTGATGGGCGGGATGTAAATTGCCAACAGACACTGGGGAGAAGTGTATGGTGTTTCCTGAAACATCTAAAAAACAAAGCAACAGAACCTAGGGCACTTCCACTTATGGTCCTATAGCTTAGGGAAATTAAAATCAAAAAGACACAGCCACCCCAAAGTTTGGAACGGCTCTGTTTACAAGAACCTCGTTTACAGTACAAGTTCAACATCGCAGAAAGTGAAAAATGGATAAAGAAGTTGTGGTATTTACTTACAAAGCAATATCACTCAGCAATGAAATGTATGTCATCAGGCCCTTAGCAGCACAATGAGTGGATTCAGGTATGATGATTCTAACTGAAATAAGTCACACAAGAAAAGAAACATCATAAGATATCAGTAATACACGGAATGTAAACTTGGCTACACAGGAACTGAATTACAGAACAGAACAGGGTCTCAAATTTAGAAAACCAACTTATGCTTGCTTAAGGGGAAAGGTGAGTTGGGGTGCTGCATAAAACCAGAGATTGAAATGAGCACAGATAAAGTTCCTTAAGCCAAATATGGAAGACAAGAGCTACTCCTTGCTCAGCGAAATGGACTCAACACCCCATATTAAACGCCTAAGAATGTACCTGACTAGTAAGTATCTTAAAACCTATGGATTGCTATGTCTCCGAAAGAGAATCAAGCATGTGTACAGGGGCATAAACGCAGCAGTGATAGGATTGGAGAGGTTCGGTGAGCAAATGAAGACCCTTTGAAGTCATATTGCATGGTACCCATTCCACGGGTTTCAACTACCCAGGTTTAAGGTATTCTTCCTTCAGCTAAAACATGCATGTGGAACCTAGATTATGATCAACCATGTGATGGGGAGACGTGTTCAAATATGTCTCAGTTTTCGTACCCTGGTACTCGGGTGCAACATTCCAGACGCTTTACTAACACTCTCCCGACTTGGAGAGTCAGTCCCTTTAACCTCCTGTTTGGCCCAGTTTGCAAATTCTGCGGAAGATGAACAGGAATAGCGAGAACCAATGAGAGACTAGCTGGAGGTGTCTGGACGGGCAAATTTAACTCTCATTTCCCACCAGGAAGAGGAATTAACCTAAGGCTCAGCGTGCCGTGCCGGATCCAGATTAGGGCCTGAAGCCATCCTGCGGTGCTGCGGCCAGGTCACAAGAAAGCGAGTTGAAGAAAGGAGCTCAGGGGCACTGTAATTCACAAACCTGCAGAGTTATAAATGACAGCTATCGTCCAAAAATAGACTGAAGTAAGGCTGCCAAGAGGACTTGAAAACGGGGCAGAATTGCAAGAAACCGATTTCAGGAGGTAGACTGGAATTGCATTGAAAGCATAGGAAAAGAGGCAGAACGTCCACAATGATGCACTTGGCCAAAAAGGGCGTATGCGTTTTTTCCTGAATATATTCAGGAAAAAACGCATACGCCCTTTTTGGCCAACCAAGCAAGCTTGCAAAGGAAATCTGCACTACAATGAAGTCTCACTTCCCCCCGGTCAAAAGGGCCATCTGAAGAAAGTGTAAAATCCAGAAAGGCAGGACAGGCCATGGAGAACTGGGAGCCTTGTTATGCTGAATGGTGGGATGTAAATTGCCAACAAACACTGGGGAGAAGTGTATGGTGTTTCCTGAAACATCTAAAAAACAAAGCAACAGAGCCTAGGGCACTTCCACTTATGGTCCTATAGCTTAGGGAATTTAAAATCAAAAAGACACAGCCACCCCAAAGTTTCGAACGGCTCTGTTTACAAGAACCTCGTTTACAGTACAAGTTCAACATCGCAGAAAGTGAAAAATGGATAAAAAAGTTTTGGTATTTACTTACAAAGCAATATCACTCAGCAATGAAATCTGTGTCATCAGGCCCTTAGCAGCACAATGAGTGGATTCAGGTATGATGATTCTAACTGAAATAAGTCACACAGAAAAAGAAACATCATAAGATATCAGTAATACACGGAATGTAAACCTGGCTACACAGGAACTGAATTACAGAACAGAACAGCGTCTCAAATTTAGAAAACCAACTTATGCTTGCTTAAGGGGAAAGGTGAGTTGGGGTGCTGCATAAAACCAGAGATTGAAATGAGCACAGATAAAGTTCCTTAAGCCAAATATGGAATAGACAAGAGCTACTCCTTGCTCAACGAAATGGACTCAACACCGCATATTAAACGCCTAAGAATGTACCTGACTAGTAAGTATCTTAAAACCTATGGATTGCTATGTCTCCAAAAGAGAATCAAGCATGTGTACAGGGGCATAAACGCAGCAGTGATAGGATTGGAAAGGTTCGGTGAGCAAATGAAGACCCTTTGAAGTCATATTGCATGGTACCCATTCCACGGGTTTAAACTACCCAGGTTTTAGGTATTCTTCCTTCAGCTAAAACATGCATGTGGAACCCAAGTATGATCAACCATGTGAACGGGAGACGTGTTCAAATATGTCTCAGTTTTCCTCCCCTGGTACTCGGGTGCAACATTCCAGACGCTTTACTAACACTCTCCCGACTTGGAGAGTCAGCGCCTTTAACCTCCTGTTTGGCCCAGTTTGCAATTTCTGTGGAAGATGAACAGGAATAGCGAGAACCAATGAGAGGCTAGCTGGAGGTGTCTGGACGGGCAAATTTAACTCTCATTTCCCACCAGGAAGAGGAAATAACCAAAGGCTCAGTGTGCCGTGCCGGAACCAGATTAGGGCCTGAAGCCATCCTGCGGTGTTGCGGCCAGCTCACAAGAAAACGAGTTGAAGAAAGGAGCTCAGGGGCACTGTAATTCACAAACCTGCAGAGTTATAAATGACAGCTATCGTCCAAAAATAGACTGAAGTAAGGCTGCCAAGAGGACTTGAAAGCGGGGCAGAATTGCAGGAAACCGATTTCAGGAGGTAGACTGGAATTGCATTGAAAGCATAGGAAAAGAGGCCGAACGTCCACAATGATGCACTTGGCCAAAAAGGGCGTATGCGTTTTTTCCTGAATATATTCAGGAAAAAACGCATACGCCCTTTTTGGCCAACCAAGCAAGCTTGCAAAGGAAATCTGCACTACAATGAAGTCTCACTTCCCCCCGGTCAAAAGGGCCATCTGAAAAAAGTGTAAAATCCAGAAAGGCAGGACAGGCCATGGAGAACTGGGAGCCTTGTTATGCTGAAGGGTGGGATGTAAATTGCAAACACACACTCGGGAGAAGTGTATGGTGTTTCCTGAAACATCTAAAAAACAAAGCAACAGAGCCTTGGGCACTTCCACTTATGGTCCTATAGCTTAGGGAATTTAAAATCAAAAAGACACAGCCACCCCAAAGTTTCGAACGGCTCTGTTTACAAGAACCTCGTTTACAGTACAAGTTCAACATCGCAGAAAGTGAAAAATGGATAAAAAAGTTGTGGTATTTACTTACAAAGCAATATCACTCAGCAATGAAATCTGTGTCATCAGGCCCTTAGCAGCACAATGAGTGGATTCAGGTATGATGATTCTAACTGAAATAAGTCACACAGAAAAAGAAACATCATAAGATATCAGTAATACATGGAATGTAAACTTGGCTACACAGGAACTGAATTACAGAACAGAACAGGGTCTCAAATTTAGAAAACCAACTTATGCTTGCTTAAGGGGAAAGGGGAGTTGGGGTGCTGCATAAAACCAGAGATTGAAATGAGCACAGATAAAGTTCCTTAAGCCAAATATGGAATAGACAAGAGCTACTCCTTGCTCAACGAAATGGACTCAACACCGCATATTAAACGCCTAAGAATGTACCTCACTAGTAAGTATCTTAAAACCTATGGATTGCTATGTCTCCAAAAGAGAATCAAGCATGTGTACAGGGGCATAAACGCAGCAGTGATAGGATTGGAGAGGTTCGGTGAGCAAATGAAGACCCTTTGAAGTCATATTGCATGGTACCCATTACACGGGTCTCAACTCTCCAGGTTTAAGGTATTCTTCCTTCAGCTAAAACATGCATGTGGAACCCAGAGTATGATCAACCATGTGAACGGGAGACGTGTTCAAATATGTCTCAGTTTTCCTCCCCTGGTACTTGGGTTCAACATTCCAGACGCTTTACTAACACTCTCCCGACTTGGAGAGTCAGTCCCTTTAACCTCCTGTTTGGCCCAGTTTGCAAATTCTGCGGAAGATGAACAGGAATAGCGAGAACCAATGAGAGGCTAGCTGGAGGTGTCTGGACGGGCAAATTTAACTCTCATTTCCCACCAGGAAGAGGAATTAACCAAAGGCTCAGCATGCCGGGCCGGAACCATATTAGGGCCTGAAGCCATCCTGCGATGTTGCGGCCAGGTCACAAGAAAGCGAGTTGAAGAAAGGAGCTCAGGGGCACTGCAATTCACAAACCAGCAGAGTTATAAATGACAGCTATCGTCCAAAAATAGACTGAAGTAAGGCTGCCAAGAGGACTTGAAAGCAGGGCAGAATTGCAGGAAACCGATTGGCACAATGATGCCATCCTGCGGTGTTGCGGCCAGCTCAAAAGAAAGCGAGTTGAAGAAAGGAGCTCAGGGGCACTGTAATTCACAAACCTGCAGAGTTATAAATGACAGCTATCGTCCAAAAATATACTGAAGTAAGGCTGCCAAGAGGACTTGAAAGCGGAGCAGAATTGCAGGAAACCGATTTCAGGAGGTAGACTGGAATTGCATTGAAAGCATAGGAAAAGAGGCAGAACGTCCACAATGATGCACTTGGCCAAAAAGGGCGTATGCGTTTTTTCCTGAATATATTCAGGAAAAAACGCATACGCCCTTTTTGGCCAACCAAGCAAGCTTGCAAAGGAAATCTGCACTACAATGAAGTCTCACTTCCCCCCGGTCAAAAGGGCCATCTGAAAAAAGTGTAAAATCCAGAAAGGCAGGACAGGCCATGGAGAACTGGGAGCCTTGTTATGCTGATGGGCGGGATGTAAATTGCGAACAACCACTCGGGTGAAGTGTATGGTGTTTCCTGAAACATCTAAAAAACAAAGCAACAGAACCTAGGGCACTTCCACTTATGGTCCTATAGCTTAGGGAAATTAAAATCAAAAAGACACAGCCACCCCAATGTTTGGGACGCCTCTATTTACAAGAACCTCGTTTACCGTACAAGTTCAATATCACAGAAAGTGAAAAATGGATAAAGAACTTGTGGTACTTACGTACAATGCAGTATCACTCAGCAATGAAATCTATGTCATCAGGCCCGTAGCAGCATAATGAGTGGATTCAGGTACGATGATTCTAACTGAAATAAGTCACACAGAAAAAGAAACATCATAAGGTATCACTAATACACGAAATGTAAATTTGGCTACACAGGAACTGAATTCCAAAACAGAACAGGGTCTCAAATTTAGAAAACCAACTTATGCTTGCTTAAGGGTAAAGGTGAGTTGGGGTACTGCATAAAACCGGAGACTGAAATGAGCACAGATAAAGTTCCTTAAGCCAAATATGGAATAGACAAGAGCTACTCCTTGCTCAACGAAATGGACTCAACACCGCATATTAAACGCCTAAGAATGTACCTGACTAGTAAGTATCTTAAAACCTATGGAATGCTATGTCTCCAAAAGAGAATCAAGCGTGTGTACAGGGACGTAAACGCAGCAGTGATACGATTGGAGAGGTTCGGTGAGCAAATGAAGACCCTTTGAAGTCATATTGCATGGTACCCATTCCACGGGTCTCAACTCTCCAGGTTTAAGGTATTCTTCCTTCAGCTAAAACATGCATGTGGAACCCAGAGTATGATCAACTGTGTGAACGGGAGACGTGTTCAAATATGTCTCAGTTTTCCTCCCCTGGTACTCGGGTGCAACATTCCAGACGCTTTACTAACACTCTCCCCACTTGGAGAGTCAGCGCCTTTAACCTCCTGTTTGGCCCAGTTTGCAATTTCTGCGGAAGATGAACAGGAATAGGGAGAACCAATGAGAGACTAGTTGGAGGTGTCTGGACGGGCAAATTTAACTCTCATTTCCCACCAGGAAGAGGAAATAACCAAAGGCTCAGCGTGCCGTGCCGGAACCAGATTACGGCCTGAAGCCATCCTGCGGTGTTGATGCCAGCTCAAAAGAAAGCGAGTTGAAGAAGGGAGCTCAAGGGCACTGTAATTCACAAACCTGCAGAGTTATAAATGACAGCTATCGTCCAAACATAGACTGAAGTAAGGCTGCCAAGAGGACTTGAAAGCGGGGCAGAATTGCAGGAAACCGATTTCAGGAGGTAGACTGGAATTGCATTGAAAGCATAGGAAAAGAGGCAGAACGTCCACAATGATGCACTTGGCCAAAAAGGGCATATGCGTTTTTTCCTGAATATATTCAGGAAAAAACGCATACGCCCTTTTTGGCCAACCAAGCAAGCTTGCAAAGGAAATCTGCACTACAATGAAGTCTCACTTCCCCCCGGTCAAAAGGGCCATCTGAAAAAAGTGTAAAATCCAGAAAGGCAGGACAGGCCATGGAGAACTGGGAGCCTTGTTATGCTGATGGGCGGGATGTAAATTGCGAACAACCACTCGGGTGAAGTGTATGGTGTTTCCTGAAACATCTAAAAAACAAAGCAACAGAACCTAGGGCACTTCCACTTATGGTCCTATAGCTTAGGGAAATTAAAATCAAAAAGACACAGCCACCCCAATGTTTGGGACGCCTCTATTTACAAGAACCTCGTTTACCGTACAAGTTCAATATCACAGAAAGTGAAAAATGGATAAAGAACTTGTGGTACTTACGTACAATGCAGTATCACTCAGCAATGAAATCTATGTCATCAGGCCCGTAGCAGCATAATGAGTGGATTCAGGTACGATGATTCTAACTGAAATAAGTCACACAGAAAAAGAAACATCATAAGGTATCACTAATACACGAAATGTAAATTTGGCTACACAGGAACTGAATTCCAAAACAGAACAGGGTCTCAAATTTAGAAAACCAACTTATGCTTGCTTAAGGGTAAAGGTGAGTTGGGGTACTGCATAAAACCGGAGACTGAAATGAGCACAGATAAAGTTCCTTAAGCCAAATATGGAATAGACAAGAGCTACTCCTTGCTCAACGAAATGGACTCAACACCGCATATTAAACGCCTAAGAATGTACCTGACTAGTAAGTATCTTAAAACCTATGGAATGCTATGTCTCCAAAAGAGAATCAAGCGTGTGTACAGGGACGTAAACGCAGCAGTGATACGATTGGAGAGGTTCGGTGAGCAAATGAAGACCCTTTGAAGTCATATTGCATGGTACCCATTCCACGGGTCTCAACTCTCCAGGTTTAAGGTATTCTTCCTTCAGCTAAAACATGCATGTGGAACCCAGAGTATGATCAACTGTGTGAACGGGAGACGTGTTCAAATATGTCTCAGTTTTCCTCCCCTGGTACTCGGGTGCAACATTCCAGACGCTTTAGTAACACTCTCCCCACTTGGAGAGTCAGCGCCTTTAACCTCCTGTTTGGCCCAGTTTGCAATTTCTGCGGAAGATGAACAGGAATAGGGAGAACCAATGAGAGACTAGTTGGAGGTGTCTGGACGGGCAAATTTAACTCTCATTTCCCACCAGGAAGAGGAAATAACCAAAGGCTCAGCGTGCCGTGCCGGAACCAGATTACGGCCTGAAGCCATCCTGCGGTGTTGATGCCAGCTCAAAAGAAAGCGAGTTGAAGAAGGGAGCTCAAGGGCACTGTAATTCACAAACCTGCAGAGTTATAAATGACAGCTATCGTCCAAACATAGACTGAAGTAAGGCTGCCAAGAGGACTTGAAAGCGGGGCAGAATTGCAGGAAACCGATTTCAGGAGGTAGACTGGAATTGCATTGAAAGCATAGGAAAAGAGGCAGAACGTCCACAATGATGCACTTGGCCAAAAAGGGCATATGCGTTTTTTCCTGAATATGTTCAGGAAGAAACGCATGTGCCCTTTTTGGCCAACCAAGCAAGCTTGCAAAGGAAATCTGCACTACAATGAAGTCTCACTTCCCGCCGGTCAAAAGGGCCATCTGAAAAAAGTGTAAAATCCAGAAAGGCAGGACAGGCCATGGAGAACTGGGAGCCTTGTTATGCTGATGGGCGTGATGTAAATTGCCAACAGACACTCGGGAGAAGTGTATGGTGTTTCCTGAAACATCTAAAAAACAAAGCAACAGAGCCTAGGGCACTTCCACTTATGGTCCTATAGATTAGGGAAATTAAAATCAAAAAGACACAGCCACCCCAAAGTTTGGGACGCCTCTGTTTACAAGAACCTCGTTTACAGTACAAGTTCAACATGGCAGAAAGTGAAAAATGGATAAAGAAGTTGTGGTATTTACTTACAAAGCAATATCACTCAGCAATGAAATCTATGTCATCAGGCCCTTAGCAGCACAATGAGTGGATTCAGGTATGATGATTCTAACTGAAATAAGTCACACAGAAAAAGAAACATCATAAGATATCAGTAGTACACGGAATATAAACTTGGCTACACAGGAACTGAATTACAGAACAAAACAGGGTCTCAAATTTAGAAAACCAACTTATGTTTGCTTAAGGGTAAAAGTCAGTTGTGGTGCTGCATAAAACCAGAGATTGAAATGAGCACAGATAAAGTTCCTTAAGCCAAATATGGAATAGACAAGAGCTACTCCTTGCTCAACGAAATGGACTCAACACCCCATATTAAACGCCTAAGAATGTACCTAACTAGTAAGTATCTTAAAACCGATGGATTGCTATGTCTCCGAAAGAGAATCAAGCATGTGTACAGGGGCATAAACGCAGCAGTGATAGGACTGGAGAGGTTTGGTGAGCAAATGA